>NW_006796752.1:3801117-3805910 GCF_000442215.2 Lipotes vexillifer | reverse complement strand
GAGGTTTCCAGTCGTCTGCTTCCCCTACCATGAATCCCAGGCTACGAGAAGGCATAGGAAAATCACCCAACCGTGCAGCCTGGTGCCACTCCAGATTGATGGTCCCTGACGTCAGCCCGGCCCTCAGGCCACTGGACCCCTGGTGGTCAGCTCCTGTTCTAAACCTTTACCACCCTTTCGGCTTCTGGCCTGCCCCGTCCCTCACATATAATTGACAGAGAAAATAGAGATCCTCAGACCAGAACTCCCCCGCCTTCCCTCTACTCCGCCTCCCTGCTTATCACTGACCCAACCCCGCCTATTTCCAATACCCTGTCTTCACTCTGCAGACCACCCAGTCCCTGTGAAACTTCCTCTCAGATGCTGTCGTCCTGCCACCCTCTCCCAGGGCTCCTCTAACTTTCTGATCGTCCCCTCTGTCTCTTTCGCTTCTCTCTCCTTGGCCCAATGCATCTGTGTTTGGTTCCAGGGCTCCATCTATGACTTCTTTTGGTCTTGGCCTGCTCCTGCACCCCAAATGTTCTCATCTAACAGATGGCTTCTTGCTCTCATAATTCTGATATCTGTGGCTCTCTGTCCCAGCCTGTCCTGATGTCCTGGATGTTGTCTGTCTATGCTGTAGGAAACACCAAAGCAGCAGGTCCCCAACTGGGCCTCTTAACTCCTTCCCCAAACCTCTCCCACCCTCCTCCCTCTGTCTCCAGATGTTCAGTGACAGCGTCACCAACCACCCAAGCTAGAGACCTGGGAGTCCCCTCAGCTCCCTCCCGCCCCCATCCCCACCCCTGAGCACCGCAGCCTGTCTATTCTGTCTCTGAGACGGTTCCCAAATCCACCCTATCCCTTCCGCCACGTGGCTGCTCTTTCTTTCCAGTCCTTACCTACCATCTTCTGCAATTGCCTCTAACTGGTCTCCCTCCCTCTCACTGCTCCCAGCTCCCGACTCTCCCATTTTTGTATTTAAGCCGAACTTCCTAGAGTGGCCCACAAAGGCCTTCACATTCTACAAGTCCCAGCCCCTCTCTACTCTCCTTTCCTGCTTCTCTCCCTGATACTCACCACCCAGCCACCTCCTGGGATCCGCTTATACCCCCTGCCAGTGCATTTGCTGATCCTTCTGTCTAGAAGGCCCTCCCTCCCTTTTCCTTGACAGGGAAACTCATCCTCCAAGAGCTAATTCAGAGGTCACCTCCCAGGTACCCCAGCCCCTCAGGCAGAATTCACTGTGCTCTGGCTCTGTTCCCCTGCACTCAGTCTGCCCAGTCTACACTATCTGTTGGTTCTGATTTGGGGCCTGCGCGACCAATGGCTCCATGAACGTTCCTGTCCATGAATCCACCTTTGGGGTGTGCCCATCTGTGACTTGACTACTTACGTACTGATGGGCTGCTTCCAAAGACCAATATGAGAACTCCTGTTGCACGTCTTCACCAATGCTTGTTTTTATCAGACTTTTACATTGTTGCTAATCTGCTGGGTACTATAGTGGAATCTCATGGGGAGTTTCCTTAGCATTTTCTTGATTACTAATCAGGCTGTGCACCTTGTTGTATATATTTGGCCATTTGAATTTCTGTGTGTTCAATTCTTTGGTCCAGTTCTTCCACTGTGTTGTCAGTCTCCTGCACGCTCATTTGTAGGACTTCACACATTCTGGAGATAAGGCCTTTGTTGGTTGTACTCTCTTAATGGTGTCTTTTGAAGGACAGCACTTCTTGATTTTAAAGTACTCAAATTTATCAATCTTTTCCTTTATGGTTGCTGTTACTTTTGTGTATTGTTTAAGAAACCTTGCCCTACCCTGAGATCGTGGAGATATTTTTCTACGTTCTTACAAAAGCTTTATTGTTTTGCTTTTCACAGTTAGGTCCACGCTCCACCTGGAATCCCGCAGCACTTAGGACTGATTTCTGTAGTACCGCTAACCCCATCTGTTTATGTGTCTGTCTCCCCAGCTAAACAAAGATCTCCTGTAGGGCCAAGTACAAATGCAATTTTTAAATCTTTGTGTTCAGAGGTTCTCGCACAGTGTCTGGCACACAGGAGACCCTCTATAACTGCCCTTGGGTGCTTGGGTGGCAGAATCCAGGCACAGCTGTTTCCAAGCAGGAAGGCCTCTCTTCTGCGGGCTCCCACCCTCTCTGACTCCTGCCCTCCCCTCGATAAGCTAACATTCTTGCCATAAGCAGTTCCCAAGCATCTAATGTGTGCTGGCTTTGGCCACAGTTCTAGGGATATGAGCTAAGGATAGTGAAGTCTCAGCCTTCAAAGAGCTCACCACCTGGCACCTGGTTTCCTGACACTGACCGGAGGCCCACACCCTGATTTGGGAAGCCAGACAGACCTGGGTTCCAATCCCAGCTCTATCATCTGCGTGACCTTGGGCAAGTCACTTCCGTGTACTGAGTTTCGGCTTTCTACTTGGTCAGTGGAAGAAGGCTGAATGAGACAGTAAATATAAAAATGCCAAGCAGGGCTTGGCCACATGGTTGGTGTCCAAGGATTGTAGAGTAAATGCTGGGGTGAAGGACTGAGTAAGTGAAGCAGTGGGGCAGGGGCTGTGAGGAAAGCTAGGATTGGGAGGGGCAGCAGTAGGCCCGAGGCAGGCAGGCTTGTGGGTCTGTGGCAGACCTTCCTTGTTGTCACAGTAACTGCTGTCAGCAAATGTCTCCCAGACAGGAATCCCCTTCAGGGCTCCCTTCCCCAGCCCACTGCATTTGTTGACTCAAAACTTCTCCGCTGCCAATTCAGCCTGCAGTAAGTAAGGAAGGGGGTGGGGAGGGGGAGAGGTGCAGGAGGGGGTGGAACTGTACAGAAAGGGGTCTTTGTCTGAGCACTCCGTGGCGTTTCAGATTTCGGTGGAGGCTTTTTTTTTTTTTTTTAACCTCCTAAGGAGTTGAGTGGGCTGCACTTGCAATGGGAGGTGTCTGAATTAGACAGCAGGGAGGACTTCCAGTGGGCTCTCTGTTGGGTTGTGGAACCATGGAATGGGTTGCCAAGGCCCTGGGGAATCTACCTGGGGCTTGGGCACAGATGCAGGGCACTGTCTGGGTGAGGGGCTTCGAGGGACAGCCTGGTGGCTCCCTAGCAGGTCCTCTCCCTGCTGAGCTGAGAGGCTCAGGAAGGCTCCTCTGGACGCTTCTAGGCTTTGCGCGGGCCTCTCGCCACCTGTCATTCTCTGGTTCGGGGCCCCTCTCCAGGGGCTCCTGGGGGTCACCTCTGGATCCTGAATCGACCAAAGCTGGATCCAGGCTCTTTCCTGATCCCGCAGAGCCCTTCCACCCAGCCTACTTTCAGGCCTGCCCTCCACCGCCAGCTCACAGCCAAGGACAGGAGCCCAGCAGACAGGCCCTGACCTCCTACCGCCCACGTTGCAGGCCTGCCCCGGCCCCTCCGAGCATCAGGCCTGAGCCTTCTCCTCCCCTTGACACCTTGCCTGTCGCTTTAGGTGGTTTCCTGGCTTCCTCCGTGCACGTGCGTGCATGTGTTTGTGGCCCTTCTCTCTGGCATCCCATACCCATAGATCTGTCTGTCTGTCTGTCCGTCTCCTGACATTTGCCCCCCCCTCACACCTCTTCCTGTCCTCTCTGCCTCCTTTCCTTTTTGTCTCCTTTTCTATTTGTCTCTCTCTGACTTTCTCTTCCTTTCTCTGACCCCCATTTCCATTTTTGTCTGTGTGTCTCTAAGTCTCTCTCTGTCTCTGAATCGGTCTCTCCTTTGGTGTCTGTGTCTCTATCTCCTCCTCTCGTTCTGTCCCTCTCTCTACCGCCGTGTCTCTATCTCTGTCACTGCCCGGGCCTCTCAGTGAATGTCTCTGGCTCTCTGTCACTCTCTCTGCCCCTCCTGCTCTGAGCCTCTCTATCCTGGATGCTCAGCAGGCTGGTGTCAGAGCCAGAGGCTGCCCAGTGGCCCCTGCCTCTGACATCACTACTGGGGAGAGGCTTTGCCAACAGCTGCCAGGTGAGCCCAGGCCTCGTGTCCCCAGCCCTGCTCCTGAGCCAGAGTCCCAGGGGGCTGCAGCCAGTGTTCTCCCAGCAACTGCTGAGACCTTTTCCCCACTCCCCTCCTTCTCTCCCAGACTCAGACTTGCCCCCTGAAGTCCCTGAGCCCTGGCTGTGAGCCCAGCGCCACTCGGATCTCCGGGGGAGGGAGGGGGCCCTGGCAGGAACCCCACCCCTCCCCCTTCAGGAGCTCACAGGCCAGCGGCGGTGACCCCACACCCACACGTGGGAAACAGGGTGGATACAGGTCAGAAGAATCTGCGGCCCAGTGTAGCCACAGAATGGAAAATCCCAAAGGAAGGGAGAGGTGAGACTACAGATGCAGAGGGCAAGAGAGGACATTCAGAGGAAAAGACCTGAACTGGCAAAGGCTTCGAGCGAGGGAGGAATGATGACGCAACCTTGAGGGCCGATGGTTTAAGGGCTAGAATTAAGGCTTGTGTAAGCACCGGAGAGCAGAGAGAAGATGAAAGCTAGCCATGGGATGGTAGGTGGGGGAGGCAGAAGTTTTCACAAGAGACGATGACATCTGAGGTGGGTTCTAATTCGCCCAAGGTGAAGAGGAGGAAAAAGGCTCCGCAGGCTAGGGAACGGAAGGGGCTGCGGTGCTGGGAAGGTGCGGGCTCCGCGTGGTGCGGAGAGAGAGAGACGAGGGCCGAGGGATGGAGGAAGGAGGCTGCTGTGCCACCCTAGGGCTCTCCACTCCATCTGCGGGCTGCCAGGGAAGGGCTTGGAGCAGGAGAGTGACATCATCAGGGCTCATTTTTACATTTTTCCTTTTTTTTTTTTTGC
>NW_006796752.1:3787904-3800991 GCF_000442215.2 Lipotes vexillifer | reverse complement strand
TGTCCCCTGCATCGGCAGGCGGACTCTCAACCACTGCGCCACCAGGGAAGCCCTCATTTTTACTTTTTAATAAATCAGCGGCAGCCGTTTGGGGATGGACTGGCAGGGGAGGAGACTGAGGGTGAGGAGACCAGCTAAGATCTGACAAGAGCGAAGGAGGGCCAGCTGGGACTGCGCTGCGGCAGTGGGGACCAGAGGATGCACGCGGACCAGAGGATGCACAGAGGGCGGCCTCTGAAGTGGAAGGTTTGCAGCCCCACCGGAAAGGTGGAGGAGGTTGGCGTAGTCTGAAGTTTCCAGTTTAGGGAACACAGAGGAGGAGGAGACATTTAGAGGAAAAGACCAAGCACTTGGGGACTGAGGTGTCTGTGGGACTTCCTGGGGGTAGGACCCACATACACACCCAATTCCCGGCAGGTGTGGAGGCCTACAGAGGGCCCGGTGGCACAGAGAGGCCTGGGGCTGGCGGTCCCTGGGGCTGAGCAGAGGCTGAGCTGGGTAATCTATTTATGGCCAGTTGCAGCCCCAAAGCAAGAAAGGGGTAAGAAATGGCTCAGGAGAGACACTGCCTGGTGCTCTCTCCTGAGTCCTGCTTCCTCAGTGTCTTCTCACCCACACCCCCTACCGTGCCCAAATGCGCGCACACACACACACACACACACACACACATGCATGCACGCGCGCGCGCGCACACACACACAGAACTGGATCAGCAATGGCACCGAATGTTTCAGGCCAACCAACAAGTATTTTCAAATGCAAATTCCCTCCCTTCCACCGGTCCCCCTCACAACTGCTTTCTGAGCAGCTGGAGGCAGAGTCAGGTGGGGGGCAGCAAAAATAAATCGCATTTTCTGCTCCTTTTCAGTGCTGGGCTGCAATCCCCTACCGCCTGCCTCCCTCCCCACAGACGGGGGATTAGCTGGGCCTCAGGTTCGGCTCTGTCTCGCAGGGAGGGTGACGGGCAGGGCAGGGACTGAGCTGGGGAGGGGGTGGGAGCGTTCAGCGACAGGGCTAAGAATAACAGCTTCTATCAGGCCTGACACCCTCTCCCACTTGCCATCGCTCAAGTTGTTCCGGGTATGTGGGAGACAGACAGACAGATACAGGGTGTCTGCATGGGGCTCTGTGTATTTGTGCATGAGACAAAGACCAAAGCTGGGCCGGGGGTGTGGAGGCCCAAGCTGACAGGCAAATGGCGTGGATGTGAGTGGGAGAGGCTGGAGACAGAGCAGCCCTGTGTGACAGTGAGGCCGTGAGACAGAGAGGAGAGATCTGGGGGGAGAGCATGCTCTGTGTGCTTGAGTGAGTGTGCGTGCACATGTGTTAGAGGCTGCAGGGGGACGCGCTGTTGTGACCGAGGCTGCTGATGTGTGGGAGAGAAGCCCAGACAGGCAGGGGAGGCTGGGTCCGGGTGTGCGGCCATCATCAGGCCGCTCCTGAGTGGCCAAGGTGGGAGCTTCAGGGGAGAGCCTGGCAGGAGGCCTCAGCTGCCCGAGGCCACAAGGCCCTCTCCTGTCGGAAGGGCAACTGAGGACGGAGCGTGAGTGTGCACCGGGGTGTGTCAGGGTGTGGAGTCTGTGTGTTGCATATAAGGGTGTGTCATACGTGTTAGTGTCTGTGCAACTGTGTATCTGTGTATGACGGTGTGTGTTAGAATGTGTCTCTGTATATGTGTGTGTATGAGCCTGTGAATGAATGTGTCTGTGTGTGAGCATGTACGTGTGTACACCTGAATGTGTGTGAGCATGTGTGTTTGAGTGTGTCTGTGTGTGTGAATGTATGTCTGTGTGTGTGTCTGCATGTGAGTGTGTCAGTGTGTGTGTGTCTGTGTGTGAGTGTGTGTGTGTATGCGCGCGTGTAGATGATGGGATCCTCAGGCCCTCAGCCCGCCCTGCTGCCCTTATTGCCTCCAGGTCCCAGAAGATGTTTAGGGAATCATATGTGTCGGTCTTTAAATCTGTCTCCAAATTTCTGTGTAGAGTGATCTAAAGATCACGGCAGGGAGCGACAGGCTGCGGCACTCCTCGCCCTGTCCAGGAGGAAGCAGGAAGGACTGGCATTGCTGTTTGCCTGCCCACAATGCCCGCACCCACCCACTTCCACCCCAGCTGGCAGCTGGGAGGGCGGCGATGCCTCAGTTTACCAAAAGCACAAGTTTGGAGGAAGCAGCATATGATTTGAATTTCTGTATATGAATCACAAATGCCATGGGAGGCGCTCAGAACAGACTTAACGGCGCATTCTTTGTCAAGCTGGCGCTTCACGTGGCATGTGGCACCCCAGCCCCGTTAGAGCAGCTGTCTGGGCCCCAGGCCTGGACTTCAACAGCTAGGAGGGTCCACGTAGCACAGGTATCCATCCATCTGTAACATCACCTAGAGGGGTTCTTTAATTCAGGACTTTATGGAGCCAACAAAATGGTTCATTGAGAATGACTAAACTCAACCTTGGAAAGAGAATCATAAACATTTTACTACCTAGCTAAGCCAAACATGATTACATATGGAAACTATGGACGCTACTCAGTGGGATTTTGATATTAATTTCCAATTTCCTCTTCACTGAGGAACTGATGAAAACCCAGTCTCTGTGCTGTCCAGGCTAGAATCAGCATCTTTGTTCACTGCTCATACAAACTGCTGCTTCCCACCGCGGCTCTCTGTCCCCTTCCCGCAGCTCCATGCTGGCTGCTGCAGAGTTTTGTCTTGACTGTTAGTCTCCAAGGATGCACACACTCAGGGTTCATTTAAGTGCAACCTCTGTCGGTTGTATTAAGGAGAGCTGCCTCTTCTCTCTCTCTGAAAATCCCAGGCCTGCTGTCTCCAGGGAGGATCTCCCTCTGCGGGCATTATGCTGATCCCCTGCTCTGTGCCCTGTTCCTGGCACCATGTTTTCCCGTTCTGGCCTGTCCTTCCTGCTCCGCATAGGGGTGCCACCTTCTGCCCCAGTGAGATAAAGGGAAGTGTGTGTTATCCCCTGCTTTGAGCAGGAAGCCGAGAACAGCTTCCCCCATCAGGCAAGAACAAGACAACTCAAGGCTTCCCGTGTTGTACCCTTGCTGTCTCCTCTGGCAGAAGGAGCTGTCACTCCATGTGCAGTGTCGTGGTGACTCCACTTAACCTCCACACTGCATGGAACAAGTAGCTTCAAGTGGGAAATAACTCTGGGGAGGGGCCCAGAACAGGACTTGGAGGCAGGCACACCTCAGTCTGGTACTCAGCCCTGTCCCTATGGGACTGGGCAAGTCAGTTATTCTCTCCGTAAATATGGTATATTCATACCTTTCTTGCAGGTCTGAGAAATTAAATGAAATCGTGTGTTCATATTTAAAGCCCCTGTACCTAGTAGGCATTCAGTAAATGATACTTATCACTATTAACCACTGCATGAACTGAGGGGATCTTGAAGAACATCCATACTTTGGCTGTGCATCAGTCACCTGGGAAGCTGCTTAAAAATGCAGATCCCTGGGCCCAGGGTCTTTGCATCAGTGAGCCAGGCCTCAGGTGCTCCATCTGCCCTGGCTTCAGAATGCCAGGGCGTTTTGTGAAAAAGACTAGGCTATGCAGGCCTCCCACCCTTCTTGCATTTCAGAGCTACTGAGGCCCCAACATGTGCCAGTTCCTGAGGTCACCTTCCAGGTGCGGCCCCAACTGAGTTTGACATCGTCTTCACCCAAGAGCACCCTGGCAGCCGCTTTGGTTTTCATTACAGGCAGCCTGGCACCGGGTGGCTGTGGCCTGTTCACCTGAACTGCCGGCACAAGGCACAGATGCTAATTACACGGGTAAGTACTTGCAGATTTCCCAGGAACAACAAAGATAATTTGTTTGCTGCACGGCTTGTTAGAAGGGAAGCAGGACTCTGGTGACTGGGTAGCTTGTAGATTAGGCCTGTGGCCTTTCACCCCTCCTGCCCTTGCCTGCTGGTTCTCCCAGCTGTGCTGATTAGAAGCTGGAGAAATTAAGATCTGCCCCTTGCCGCCCACCCTCAGCAGGCTGCAGGAGGTGGGGGGAGGAATGGGGGACCCGGCTGCGAGGCTAGGCCAGGCTGAGGACATTTATAGAGCAGGGGTCCCGGCCACCCAGCCTGGCACATGTGGAGATGGGGCAGACAACGGGCAGGAAGCGGGGCGCCACTCTGCGTCTCCATCTCCCCTATGGTCACGCCCAGCACTGCAGCCACTGCTGACATGCAGTGCCAATGAGCCCGCTGAGCAGGCAGAGGAGGGGTCACGCACCAGGGCTGTGGCAGCTGGAGCGGGAGCTTCCTGGGGCTCCCACACAGTGGCAATACCCCTGATGTCGGCCTTGACTGTTATGGAGTGGGTGAGAGTGGCATCCTATCCAGCTAAGAACAGGGTCTTGCCAGATCCCTGGGCTTGAACAGACTTATATAAGAAGAAAGTCCCCATAAATTTAGCAGAGTCCATCTCCCTAACAGCAATATGAGTGGCCCCATGAGAAGTCAGGCATCAGGGCTGAAAGGGCCTCTCTCCTTGCTTCCTTCTGCCTGGGGGGACGAGAAGAAGGGGATAATTACTAGAATTATTATTAATGTTGGCATCCCTTATACTTTCATGTGTCTTAATGGCACTAACAGTCACTATTTATCAATGGCTTACTATGTGCCAGACAATGAAATAGGTGCTCTGCATATTTGATGAGGCCTAGAAGATAGTCATTAGATTCAGATTACAGGAAATTGACACTCAGTGAGATTAAATACCTTGACCAAGGTCACACAGTAAGATGCAGAACAAGGATTTGCACCCAGGGCCCCATGTCCTCTGGCCTCAGGTGACAAGCTGTCCCTTGATGGGCTCCTCCCCATGGACACCTCCCCATGGACACCAGGGCGCAGTCAGAACCAGAACGCAGGTCTCTCCCACCCAAGCACGTGATTTTCTCAGAGAGGCTGGTACCTGGGGGAGACTGGGGGCCATGAGTGGTGTGTCCCCTAAGGCAGGTGTGATGAGGAACACTTATAGGGGACTCCAACCTTATTCTGGACTGGTGGAAACTCCATCAGGATAATCTTGCTGCACACCCTGAGCTGTACACCCCTCCCTCCCTTCCCCTCTCTCCCGCTCCCATAGGCTGCAGGCGACTTTGAAGGTAGCTGGAAACTGTCTATGGGGGATGAGAACCTGGTCTCCCTCTAGTGCAGAGGCCAGGCTGGTGTGGGTAATTCCACAGGTAAGTCTGCAGTGGGGCTGGGTACAGGACCTCTTTGGCTGGCAAGGGGTGTGGGGTGTGGGGGCGGTGTGTGTGTGTGTGTGTGTGTGTGTGTGTGTGTGTGTGTGTGTGGCAGAGCGGGGGGAGGGGCAGTTGGTGAGTAAAATGACGATGCCAACCCTTTGATCAGCTGCTCTCTGTGATCCCTAGATTTGCTCACACTGCATCCATTTACATCTTTTCGTTCCAGTTTCACTAATCATCACACCTCTTTATTCCCTTTATAATTTGTTGAAAAGCTGCTAGTTTGAAAGAATTTGTTCAAAAGAAGTATGAGTTCTGCCCACAGCGACGCCTCCATCTCTCCACCTCTGCCCTTGGGCCTAAGACTTCACTGCCTCAGCTGTTGAGAAGGAGACTTCTCCTGACATCATTAATGTGCCCAAGACAGCCCTGTTTGCCCATATTTGTGTGCCTTCCAATTAAAGTGATTCATTAAACCTCTGGTGGAGTTCATTTTTATTCCTCAGTAAGAACATTCAGATAAATACATTCAGCCATGGAAAGAGTCCTTTAGAGCAAGCCCATGGCCTAATTTTGGTTTGGGGAATCTGGCCCTCAAGTTGACAGCTGGGAATGCGCAGGAGAGACCTGGGGCCAGTTTTGCAGACTTCACGTAAGGGAGCTAAGCAGGCCAGCCTGACCCTGGCCAGAGCCAGAGCTCCCCTGCCTCTGGCCGGCCCTGGGGACAGCACAGCAGCTCCCGAGGGCTCAGCAGGCCGTGCGTGCAGCCCCGTGGCCCAGAAGCAGAGGCTCCTTCTCTCCCTTGGAGGCCTGCTGCGCTCACCGTGATGCAGCCCAGGGACAACCCTCACCTGTAGTTTCCATTCTGAGTGACTGGGGAAGAGCAGGCGTCACTCCCGGGCCCAGGTCTCCACAGAGGAGGCCATGTGGCTACTGGAATGCACCTGGATGGAGGCTCACGCTGAGTCTGCCCCTGGTTCTGTGATGTGATGACGTGACACATCAAATCTCTTAGACACCTACCATGTTACCCAATTTGTAGTTCTAAATCTTGCCAGCAATCCTAGTTATCCCTGTTTTACAGACGAGGAGATTGTCGCTCAGAGGTTAAGTGACTCGACCAAGACCACGTGACTGGTAAGGGAAAGTATCCAGAAATGAATCTAGGACCCTTGACTCAGGAGTCTCTTAAGACCTCAAAGGCAACCAGTGATTGGCATATGCTGAACCCAAGGTCCCGGCTGCTCCTGAAAAAACAGACAGGGTTCAGGGACTACAGAAGCTGGCCTCAGACTTTGAGGCCTGCTAGGAGCACTCAGAGCTAGGAAGGGGATACCTTCCACACTGTGGGCAGGCAGGCAGTAAATGTTCGGGGCTGCAGGGATCAAAGTCACCAGTTCCAAGAGATAGGATTAAACTCTTGTAAAATAGAACTAGAACCTGAATCCCAGGTGCTGTCTGAGGGAGACAGGGCAAGATGGTGGAGTCTTCTATCTGTTAGGAAGCATTTGACTGCAAGTAACAAAAATAATTTGACTGAAAATGGTTTAATCAAATAAGGGTTTGTTTCTCTCACAAAACAAGAAGTTAGAGGTAGGTGGTTGGTGATGTTGATTTAGCCACTCAAATGGTGCTATCAAGGACCCAGTTTCTTTCTGTCTTGCCTTTCTGCCACCCTCACTATGTTGGCTTTTTGTCCTCATGCTTGTCCAACCTTATGATCTTAATGTGGCTGCTGCAGCTCCAGGCATTACAGCTGCATTCAAGGCAGGAAGAAAGAAGGAGAGCCAGTGCCAATGACATTATCCCCTTTAATCAGGAAATCAGAAGACTTCAGTTCCCAGCTGAAAGATTTAATGAACAGGTTGAAAATGTGAATGAAAGAAAGAGAGAGAAAAGAAGGAAGGAATTCTTCTCAGAGCCTTCCCTTATATCTTTTTGGACAGAATGGGTCACATGGCGACTTTTAGCTGCAAAAGAAGCTGGGAAGCAGATTATCGGGCTTTTACTACCTATGGTGAGAGAATAACAAGAGAGGAGATTGAGAATGGCTACTGAGCTTGCCAACCAACATAATCTGCCATAGAATTCTTTTTTTCTTTAAAAAAATGTAAGGCACTTAACACATATAGTTCATAGAAGGTGCTCGATAAATTTTGGCTATCATTTGTTGCTACTATTGTTTCTATGTGTCATGCCTCTCAATTAGTTTTAGATGATCATCTTCTAGTCTGTCAGGTAGCAAGTACATCAGTCATACCAAAGGAAAAATCCAAACCACACTCTACCTTAGGACACTGAGTTTCTACTATACTGTAGACACAATGCTAGTATTTTTTTAAAAGTTAATCCTGTCCACAGCCCTTTCAGAAAGCTTTATTATCTACATTTTATAGATTAGGACACCAAGGGACAAACATTTTATTTATTTATTTTTTATAAATTTAATTATTTATTTATTTATATTTTTTTCTGTGTTGGGTCTTTGTTGCTGTGCGCGGGCTTTCTCTAGCTGCTGCGAGCGGGGGCTACTCTTTGCAGTGAGCAGGTTTCTCATTGCAGTGGCTTCTCTTGTTGTGAAGCATGGGCTCTAGGCACGTGGGCTTCAGTAGTTGTGGCACGCAGGCTCAGGAGCTGTGGCTTGCAGGCTCTAGAGCGCAGGCTCAGTAGCTGTGGCACCCGAGCTTAGTTGCTCCACAGCATGTGGGATCTCCCCGGGCCAGGGCTCAAACCCGTGTCCCCTGCATTGGCAGGCGGATTCTTAATCACTGCGCCACTAGGGAAGTACCGGGACAAACATTTTAAATAACTAGTTCGAGATGGTGAAGCTATGTAAATCTGCTACATAAATCTGTAACTATGTAATCTACCATAGAATTCTACCTTGTGGCCTTGTTGTAGCGTTCAAGGGATAAATCACAGAAGTCTGTACTGGTCAACGCACCTTCACACATGCTGTTTCCTGGAATTGGGACCCCCATCCCGTTCCTATACCTCTCATATTTGCCTAAAAAAACCTTCAGTGTATTCTGGAACTATACTTTTAGAAGCAATTTGGCAACATGTTTCAAGGGCCATAAAAGTGTTCATAAATTTTGACCCAGTATTTCCACTTCTCAGAATGTATTTGTTCCAAGGAAATAACCCAAAAGGGAAAAAAATAACCCTACATGCTCAAGGATATTCATTACAACTTTAAAAGTAAGAAACAACCTAAAAATCCAACAATAGAGGAATGGATAATTAAATCATGGTACACTCACTGAATGGCATATTGCATAGCCGTTAAAAGTGACCATCATAAATTTCACTTAGTAATGTAAAAAAGGGCTATGATATAATGTTATGTTTAAAAAACAAAACATATAATCAAATGCATTATTTAGATTGTATACTTGTCTTAGTCTGCTCAAGCTGCTGTAACAAAATATTGGGTTGGCCAAAAAGTTCGTTTGGGTTTTTCCGTAACACCCTACCAAAAACCCAAATGAACTTTTTGGCCAACCCAATACCATAGATGGGGTGGCTTAAACAACTGCAATTTATTTCTCACAGTTCTGCAGACTAGAAGTCCAAGATCAAGGTGCCAGCAGGGTTCATGTGAGGGCTCTCTCTTTGGGTTGCAGACAGCTAATTCCTCACTGCATTCTCACGACCTTTGTGTGTGCACACAAAGAGAGAGCTGAGCTCTTGTGTCTCTTATTCTTTTCATAAGGGCACTAATCCCATCATGAGTGCCCCACCTTCATGACCTCATCTAAACCTAATTATCTTCTACAGGCCTCTATCTCCAAATACTATCACATTCAGTTAGGGGGCTTCATCATATGAATTTTGATGGAACACAATTCAGTTCATAGTAATACTTAAATATGTATGTGCCTTGTGGAAAAGACTTGAAAGGAATTTGCAAAAGTTATTGGCTTAGGGGATAGATTATGGGGGTGATTTTTTCCTCTCTGTTATCCAAATTTTCTGTAATAATGTTATGTAGTTTTTAACAGAATTTGGAGCAAGGAGGTTAGGATAAAAATGATCCGTCTGGGACTTCCCTGGTGGCACAGTGATTAAGAATCCTCCTGCCAGTGCAGGAGACATGGGTTCAAGCTCTGGTCTGGGAAGATCCCATATGCCACGGAGCAACTAAGCCCGTGTGCCACAACTACTGAGCCTGTGCTCTAGAGCCCGTGAGCCACAACTACTGAGCCCACGTGCTGCAGCTACTGAAGCCCACGCGCCTAGAGCCCGTGCTCTGCAACAAGAGAAGCCACCGCAATGAGAAGCCCGCGCACCGCAATGAAGAGTAGCCCCCTCTCGCCGCAACTAGAGAAAGTCCGTGCACAGCAACGAAGACCCAACGCAGCCAAAAAATAAATTAATAAATTAATTTATTAAAAAAAAAAAGATCTGTCTTTTGGGAATTCCCTGGTGGTCCAGTGGTTAGGACTTTGTGCTTCCACTGCAAGGGACACAGGTTCGACCCTGATCGGGGAACTAAGATCTTGCATGCTGTGCGGCATGGCCAAAAAATAAAGTAATATAAAATTCTATTTTAAAAAAAAATCCATATTTCAAGCCTCAACTCAAATGCCACCTCCTCTAGGAAGGCTTCCTTGGTTCTTCCAACCACATCTTTTCTGAAGTTATTTTACTGGACCATGTGCTCTTCTGGGGCAAGGGCCATGAGCAATTCCCCTTTGCTGTGATCCATGCTAGGCCAAGGGGCACAAGTCAGGAACCCAGACAAGGAGCCCAGTGTGGTGGAGGTGGTAAAGGTTGATGTGTATAGTCAGGACTCAGTGATTGGATCTAAGCAACAGGTCGAGGGCAGTAGCAGATGCAGGGCTTGGAAATTAGGGATGTAAACTGTTTGGCATTGAGTAAGAGCTGGTCTTTCTAGTTATTTTAAATGTGTTATTGTTATTATATAAGTAACACATGCATACATACTCATTGTAAAAAAAATTTAAATAGTTCATTCAGATAAAGCCCACCTTGGCTCCTACACAATCCCACTCCCCTCCCCAGGGATTGTCAATTTGATAGGTACCCTTCCAGAATATTCTTTGTCATGCACATAATTTCAAAGCCTGCATCCATGTTTACATAAATAAAGCCAGATCATCCTGTGACTTGCTTCTCTCTGGTATCCAGACCTTTTCACTTCAGGATGCAGAGGTCTACCTCATTTGTTTGGGCCTCAGAAAACTGTTATTAATGTGGATATTCAGAAATGTATTTAGCCTTTTCTCTATTAATGACCCTTTGGGTTGTGTCTGATTGTTCCCATTTCTGCCACTACCACCAAGGCTCCCTGGGGCCAGGCCTCTTTGTGCACTTGGAGCATTTCTCCAGGCAGAGATGTGGACTCACTGTGGTGGAGGGTCTGGGCCCCTCACTTTCCACAGATACTGCAGGATCGTGTTCTACAAACACCGTGACAAACTCCATTCTTACCAACAGTGAAAAAGGTGTTCATGCCCTTATATTCCTGCCAACAGTAGGTATTATGAATCTTTTAAAGATGTTGCAAATCTGATGGGTGAAAAATGTTAGCTCAGTGTTGTATGACTTGCATTTCTTTGCTGACTAGCAAGGCTGAGCTGTCGTCATTGTTATCAACCATCTGCAGTTCCTCGGAGGTGAACTGTCTGTTCCGAATTATCACTCGATTTTTCTTTTGAATGGTTTATCTTTCACTTACTATTTGTAGGAATTCATTATATATCCTGAATACTAATCCTTTCCGTTTGCATATGTAGGAGATACCTTCTTCCAGGTTGTCACTTGTCTTTTAACAATATTTATGGTGTCTTTTGTCATATGGCAGTTTTAGATTTGGACGAATCAAATTTAGCAATCTTTTCCTTTATGGTTTCTGCGTTTTATACCTTGCTAAAGAAAGCCTTTCCTCCCCCAAGGTTATAAACAAATTCTCCTATATTTTCTTTTAATAGTTTTATAGCTTTGTGTTTTTTTTTTACACTTAGCTCCCTAATCCATCTGGAATGTATTTTGTGAAAGGTGTGAAGCAGGAATCAACTTTATGTTTTTTCACTAGGATAGCCAATTGTCTCTGCACTATTTTTTGAAGAGTTCATCCTTTCCATGCTGTTTCTTTTTTCTTTTCTTTTCTTTTTTTAATTTTAAATATTACCGTATTTTTATTCGTCTCATTGGTGGATGTTCCTTCGTTGCAGCGGCAGCGAGGGGAAAGAGGAGGGGGAAACAACAAGAACAAATGGAAATTCTAGTTCTCGATGTACTCGCGCCGGCTGAGGCCGGCCTGCTGTCAACCTTCGGTGGAATCGCATTCCGGCGCCGGAACCGGCCCGGCATGGGGAGGGAGGAATCCGTCCCCTCCCCGGCAGTTGTACCTCGCCCAGGGACGTTGGAGAAAAATGCTGCCGGGTCCCAGGTCCCTGGGTCCCGCGTGCCCCGTTCGCGGCCGTCACTGAGCGGAGAAATAAGCACCAGGAGGATGGGGCTCCTCATCGTGTCCCCGCCGCCCTGCGCTCCCGATGCGGCCCGCTCACTCGACTGCCGGTTGTCCCCACGCTGCTTCTAAATGCTACTTTATCACATCCTGAATTCCTCTCTATACAAGAACCCCTTTTAAACTCCCTATTCAGTGACCTTGATCCAATCATTTGTCTTGTCCCATGCCAGCACACCACCATTTTAATTAGTACAGCTTGATGGTGTTTTGTAATCTGATAGGGCAAGTCCTCCCTCATTGTTCTTCAAATATTTCTTGGCTATTCCGACACAGTTATTCTTCCAGATTATCTTTAGAATTGGCTTGTTAAATTTCACACATAGACACATCCTGTTGTGATTCTGATTGGCATTATGTTGAATTCATAGAATTCTTCGGGCAGAACTG
Source organism: Lipotes vexillifer (assembly GCF_000442215.2). Taxonomy (NCBI): domain Eukaryota; kingdom Metazoa; phylum Chordata; class Mammalia; order Artiodactyla; family Lipotidae; genus Lipotes; species Lipotes vexillifer. Next base: position 3,788,901 of record NW_006796752.1, on the reverse strand, counting down.
ACATCTTCACAGTGTCAAGTGTTCTCACCCAAGGGCTCTGTGTACTTACTGACGGCTTCTCTTATGTCTCAGGCCTGACTCTGAGGCCAACTCCACTGCTTACTAGCTCTGTGATCTAGGGTGTGGCTCAGCCTCTCTGGGACCCGGCTCCTCCGTCATCTTTGACATAGGAACGGCGTGTCCTATCCCAGAGCTGATGGAAAGTTAAATAAGAGCAAATGTGCGAAAGCCCTAGATGCTTGGGCTCCTAGAGGGCAGGCCTTTGCCTCATTTAACCTCACCACCCAGGAGAGTCAGCTCTCTGAACAGCCCTAAGGGAAAGAGGAGAACCCAATGCTTTCATTTAGGCAGATTCAGGGGGCTCAGGGTGGGGTTTGACCCATCACTGTGTTAGGTACTTTACATATATTATTTCATTTGTCCTCAAAACAAGCCTCTGAGGTAGGTTCTATCATCCCCTTTTCATAGCTGAGAAAAATGAGACTCAAACAGTGACCTGTCTGCCATTGGATGCAAGGCTCTAATAAGCTACAACCTGCACCCTCTGTCCCACCTAGTTTGGGAGCCAATGGGGCCTCTCCTGCTCATAAAGCTGGAGCTTCAAGATGGTCTGCTAGTCTCCTGTCTGAGGTCTAATGACCCTAGAGCAGACCTGGCCCCAAGATACCCACATGAGCATTCAGCGCTTAGCACAGGGTCTAGCACATATTAGGAGCCTGCTGAATCAGATCAGAACAAAGTCCAAACATCACAATGTGAATGCTACAGATAGTACAGTAAGTGCTAGACAAGCTCAGAGGAAGAAAAGGGCTCTGTGGACTGGGGAAATCATGGAAAGCTTCCAAGTGGTGGTGAGACTGTAAGAGCCCTGAGAGATGGAGAGGATTTAGACAAACATAACAGAGCATTCTATATAGAATCAGAGCTAGTAGGGCCAAGCAGGTGAGCCAACTGGCTGGATAAGCAGCAAGTGTGAACAGAGAAAGGCATTTCTTTT
>NW_006796752.1:3774863-3787894 GCF_000442215.2 Lipotes vexillifer | reverse complement strand
TTTTTTTTTTTGCAGTACGCGGGCCTCTCACTGTTGTGTCCTCTACCGTTGCGGAGCACAGGCTCCGGACATGCAGGCCCAGCTGCTCCGCGGCATGTGGGATCTTCCCGGACCGGGGCACGAACCCATGTCCCCTGCATCGGCCACTGTGCCACCAGGGAAGCCCGAGAAAGGCATTTCTTAATGACTGAGGGCTTGGCTGAGCTGGGCAGCGTCTCCAGGCTGGAGCAAGGCTGGAAGGCCAGAAGGTCATGGATCTGGTATCTACTAGGCCCATCTAGCTTAGTTCCCCACAGTGTCCTGAGGTTAAACTTCACTTTCCATGAGCAGCTCTCACAGCCTGTTGCCATGGCACCAAAACACACAGACCAGCCGTGGAAGTTGGCTGGGAGGGGCAGGAAGGGGCTGCTTTCCTCATGCCCTTTGCCTGCCCCACACTGCATCCTGACCCTGTCTCTTCACTCTGACTTTGTCTCCCCACTCCATGCACAGTGTGTATATGTGTGGGCACCTGGGCATGAGCTGTATGCCTTTGGGTAAGCGCCTCAGCCTCTCTGAACTCAGGAGATAATAATTTCCAGGTATGCACATATTCTCCTGGGCACAGGGTAGTCCATCTTGCTCCTATTAGAAAAGGAACAGCCTCACGGCACAGCCACTGTTAATACCTTCATACACTCTGAAAGGAAAAGAGAAGGAAACAACCCAGTACATGCCAGGTGCTCTGTATACAGGATGCCAGATTGACTTTGGGGGTTTAAAAAACCAAAGCACATGAGTTCAGATCCTCTGAGAAGCTAGACCCCAAGATGGGATTAGATATGCAAGAGAGTTATTTGCTGAAGCATCTGTGAAAGAAAAAGGGAAGTGAGCCAGAGGAGCACAGAACTGTCAGGCTGTGTTGTGGGTCTGAGCCCTGTGAGGGAGAGAGGGAAGGAAAAAGGGTCGGATGGGTAGTGTAATTCTTGGGAGGTTTCAGCCAAGCCAATAGGAAGTTTTTTGAGCTAAAGTCACTCCCAGAGGAGGCTGCATCGCTCAGGAACAGGCTTCTCTTAGGACCCCTGCTGTGCTCGGTGTGGGGAGAGGGAGAGCAGCCGGTGGGAAGTGTGGACCCAGCACCGATGCTCAGCAGCTGGGGCCCTTGGCCGATTACACCCCCCAGGGTAGGAGACCTGGTCAGTGCATTTTCATGGCCACTACCCAAAGCAAAATGGAACCACCACCTACTTCATAGCCCAAGAAAGGCTCGGTACTGAAGTAAAGACCATGAGTGTGAGCGCATCACACCATGAGGCTCCTCTGCTTACTAACTGTGTGATTGCAGTTAGATTTTTCACTAACCTGACTTTCAACTTCTCTACAGAATGGGGTAACAACTCCTTTTTCATGGGTTGCTAAAAAGATAATCTAGGACCTGAAACCCTCCCTCCCCAGCTCCAATAGGGAAAAACTACCTGGAACTGATTGACTGAGACCCTCAGTCAGAAGCCCAGAGGAGAAAACTCTTTCATTTTTCCAAGGGGAGGGGTCAAGGGGTTGAAAGACTGAGAAGCATGGATAGAAAGGAAAGCCTCCCTGAGGCCCACTCAAGGTAGACGTGGATGTGGTATGGTCACTTGAGGGGAAAAGTACACATTGTTCTGCACAACCTGGATATTAAGTGCTTCATAATCTCATAAAAATGTATAGGTTCTACAATTATCTCAAAAAATTTGTGAATAAAAAGTTTATTCACAAAATGTTATCAGTTAAGAATGCCTTCAGCTGCAAATATCAGAAAACCCAACTAAGTGTGTCTTATGGGAATTTCCTGGCAGTCCAGTGGTTAGGACTCGGCACTTTCTCTGCCATGGCCTGGGTTCAGTCCTTGGTCAGGGAACTAAGATCTCCCAAGCCATGTGGCACGGCCAAAAAATAATAATAAAAATTGTGTCTTAAGCAGTAAAGTCATTTAATTACCTCACATAACAATAAGTTTGAAGGTAGTTTAGTTTCTCAGTAATGTCAGGGTGCTGGATCCATGTCTCTGTTCTTCTTTTGGCCTTTGCCTCATGGTCACAAGATGGATACTATAGCTCCAAACATCACACCCTCATACAATAGTGTTCCAAAGAAAAAGGGGAATGTATAAAAGGTATAAAAGAGGCATTTACCTCTCATTTTTTCTTTTCAGGGAGAAAAACCTTTCCCAGAAGCCCCCTGAAGATTAGTCCCTTATGTCTCATTGGCCAGAACTAGACCACGGCTCAACCAATCACCGGCAAAAGTATCTCTGGGCACATGGCTGCTTGAACAAGATCAAGATCTGTTAGCAAAGAAGACTGCAGGAATGTCACTTGAGAAGGCAACAAGAGCGCCTTCCACAGGAAGAATTTCTGGAAACAGAATGAATCTTTCCATCCTTCTGAGCATAGCTGAGGGGTTACACAAGCACATAAACACATACAGTGTAATGGGAACATGATAAATAATGTACAAGACACAGGAATCAGGCTAAGAAAGAAATCCATTCACTCAATGAAGGGCAGGGATTCAGGGGTGACTAGAATAGTGGACACAGTCCATTATAGTGGAGATGACAGACTCTTTGCCCTGGGGGTGGGAACAGGTCAGAGAAACCCTCACAGAATCTACGTCTGAACAGAGTGCTACCAGATGAGTAGGAGTTCACAGGCAAACTGTTTTGGAGATGAGCAGACTCACCCACAAAGAGCCGTGTTTGTGCAGGTGAACAAATGGTTCAGTATCCTGAAAGGTTAAGGTTGAAGGATGGGCAGTATTTGAGAGGCGGCCGGATCCATGCAGGGGCCCGGAATTGGATAATGGGGAGCTATTGAAAAGTTGTAAGCAGGAGACTGGCTTAAATAAATATTCACTTTTAAATGATTACAAAATTGAAGGAATCTCAAAAATATTTTGCCAAGCAAAAGAGTACAAACTATATGATTTCATTTATGTGAAGCTCTACAAAATAGGCAAAACTAATCTACGATGAACGTTATCAGAGCAGCAACTACCCCTGGGAACAGGGATTGACCAAAAAAGATCATGAGGAACATTAAGGGATGATGGAAATCTTCTATATCTTCACTGGAGTGGTGGTTACATGGATGTAATATACTTATTAAAATTTATCAAATTGTATACTTAAAATATGTGCTTTCATTGTATGCAAATTATACCTTAAAATTTTTTTTGGTAGAAAGTATCCTGATGGGTGGATTGTGGGAGAATCTGCAGGTGGGGAACCAGTGAGAATGCTGCGGGCATAGTCTAGGAGGAAGATCCCACAGCCTGAATTGAGGCAGTGTGTGGGAGCAGAGGAAGGACAGGGCTGGAGAAGGAACAAGGCTGTTTGATGCATTGGATTTGGGAGGGGAGCTGGCAGGAAAGAGAAGACGCAAGATGACTCCTGGCCTCTGGCTGGGATGAATGGCATCAGTCTCTGAGACAGAGACTCCAAGAGGAGTTACAGGCTGGGAGGAAGGAGAAATGAGCTCAGAGGTGGAAACACTGAGTTTGTGATGGAGATGTTTTTTGGGCTATTGAACATGGGGATCTAGATTTCAGGGGAGAGAGATGGGCTGGAGAGAGTTTGGTCCCCAAAATATGGAACTAGATGGGTCACCCAAAGGGAACGAGCTGAGTGGGAAGAATTGGGCAGAGGCAGGAGGGGAGAGAGCCTTGGGGAGTACCAACAGCTAAGTGCTGGTCAGAAGACAAGGCTCCAGCTCAGGGAACTATGAAGGAAAGGTAAAACATAGGAGAAGCGCTGGGGTAGAGGGTGCCCTCACAGAGGCTAGAGGAAGGAAGGAGGTCAAGATGGGGAAAGTGGTCAGTTGTGTTAAATGCTTCAAAAATGCCATATAGGCTCAGAGAGAGTGTGGATAGATTCGAGACCAACACACATAGGTGAAATGCATTCAAACTCACATCTCCTGACTCTAGAACCAGTGCTTTTTCTATATCCTGTGAAACAGTGGGCTCCAAAGGAACACGAAAAATGCAGGAGAATCTACAAAGGCCCTTCCTCACCTTTTTTTCAGTCAGTACCATTCATGAAGCTTCCAGATTTAAATAAATTAGGGTTCAACTGAACAGCTGTTTGAAATAATAAGGTGGACCTATGTGTACTTCTGAAAGATGCCCACTTTGCTGACTACATGTTTTGTCAGAAGAAATTATACCTCTGGGAGGATATACACCAAAATGTCAACAAGGTTAACTCTGAACTGCCAGATTATGTGTGATTTTTGAAACTATGTTTAAATTTTTGCTAATGTGTATTTTCTAGCTTTTCTAGACATAGAAATTTTAATCTAGAGTTTAAAGGATGCTTAGCTGGATCCTGGGAGAGAAGAGAAGATCCCTGTCTCAGGGGGAGCTCAAGAAGGGTTCATGAAGTTCCTACTGTCACAGCCATTAGGAAAGGGAAGGGATGAGGTCCCAAGTCTCCTCCCAGCAGTGCAGGGACACTGGGTGGCCAGGTTCGATGGAGAAAGTCTTCACTGAGAAGGCAAGTTTGGAGATGACAACAGATGACTGGGACCACTGGGGCCTCCTGGAGAGGTCCTGAAAGAGGCCTTGGCAGGGCCATCTTGACACAACTCATCTAGACCAGTGGATGAGGGCTGGGGAGACCATGGGCCTTCACCGAGTCTGGAGGCTCAGCTTGCCTCATGTGGCACTCTCTGCCAGGAACGCATACCCTGTTCTGCCTGGAACGCCCTCTACATTCCTCTTCCTGGCAAACACCTACCTTGTTGTTGGGGGATTTTTTTTGGCCACGCCATGTGGCTTGTGGGATCTTAGTTCCCTGACCAGGGATCGAACCCGGGCCCCCTGCAGTGAAAGCGAGAAGTCCTAACTATTGGACCACCAAGGAAGTCCCTACCTACCTAACTTTAAGACCCTGCTCAAATACGGCTTTCTTGGAGAAGCCTCCCGCAGCACAGAGGCAAAAGACATCATACACATACACCACTGTCTTCATGCCTTGCAACTGCCACCTTCTATGTAATTAACCTGATTTCAGGTCTGTGTACCTTACTAGCCAGTGTGCTCCTCCAGGCCATTATCAAGCTGACTGTCAGAAAGACTCATCCATCCTGTGAGTCCACAGCTGGCAGGTCCCCACACAAAAACAGAGGTTCTAGAGGAAATGAAGGAATCCAAGAACGAGCAAATGGGCCTGTGCATGGAGAGAGCCCCCCTCGGTAACCAAACACTCCTAGTGAGTGTTCCCACCCTCACCCAGTGTGGGCACCAGTGACCAGACCCAGGTGCCAGTTCCCTCCCCAGTTGCTTACCCCAATATGTGTCCTGGGGACCAGATGCCAACTACGTGTGACAGTCACACACTAAAGGCACTGGAGAAGGGAGTGTGTATTGAGAAAGGGGACCACCACCTGAGAGAAAGGAAGAAAAGCAGGAACTCAAACAAGATTCAGAAATTGGCCCTTTCTGAAAGCTTTCCACACTGAGCTTTGAGAACCAAGATGAAAAGCACAGGGCTTCCCTGGTGGTGCAGTGGTTGAGAGTCCGCCTGCCGATGCAGGGGACACGGGTTCGTGCCCCGGTCTGGGAAGATCCCACGTGCCGCGGAGTGGCTGGGCCCGTGAGCCATGTGCGTCCGCTGAGCCTGCGCGTCCGGAGCCTGTGATCCGCAACGAGAGAGGCCATAACAGTGAGAGGCCCGTGTACCGCAAAAAAAAAAGATGAAAAGCACAAAGACTGAATTTAAGAACCAAAGGCACTCTCTTAGGAGACTGGGACATTTCCACATAAGGCAACAAAATTAGAAGAAGAGAATGAAACTCTCCTGATGCATGAAACAGCTTAAAGGGACCCAGAGATTACTCGTTAGTTACGCAGAAAGCTTCTCAGAGAACTAAAATGATAATGACTGTGCCAAAGAAAGCGGAAGTCAGGCCAGGTTATGAAAGAGGGGTACATACAAGAAAATAACAAAAGGCTGTGGAGAGAAAAATCAGAAGAGTCATTCAGAAAAAGAAATGAGACACAACTTGTACAAGGTAGCAAAAGAATGAGAAAAACATTTTCGAACTCTAACAGGCCAACAAAAGGGGATAAGGAGATTATTGGCTCATTTTGAGTTGGGGAGAGAAAGCCTATGAGCAATGACACTAAAAAAGCAGAGGCTTTTAATTTTTTCTTAGCCTAAAAAGGTCAGCTATGATCTAAAAGCTGAAAGAGGCACTGCATGGGATCATGAAAACGCAGGAAGCCAAGGGGGAAAGGGAAGAACTTGTGTATTCACATGGTTCTAGAGGAAATGAAGGAGTCCTGATGACTTACATGCTTAGGTACTTAAGGAATTGGCCCAAGGTGGAATCAGATCACTAGCTCTCACTCTGAGGGGATTTATGGGGAACTGGTGAGGGGCCTGGAGACAAGAGGGAGACCCAGGCAGCCTGTCCCTGCCTCTCTTTAAACCTGGAGGAAAGCAGATGCCTTTGGAAGTTCTGGGACCATCAACCAAGCTGCTATAATAGATAACTACTGGGACACGTCCTCAAAAAATCAATCCGCAAACACTAGGTCATAAGGAATGAGGTAATAACCAGCACTGCTTTCCAAAGAACACATTCTGTCAGAGTAATCCAATTTCCTTCCAGGACAGAATGATGGGCCTGGTAAACCAGGAATGGCAAGAGACACATAATCTTCCTTAACGTAAAGAGCATGGCATTTAATTTCACCTTTCATGAGAAGTCTCAAAAGAAAAACTGGGGATACGGGGTCTCTGGTTGGCCTTTCTGGGGTTGGGCAAATGAACAGAGGTTGAAGGGTTAACCCAAATAGCAGTTCTTTATGTTCTATGTAATGTGGATGGTTTAAAATGGGCAGAGGTAGGGGTGGGCAGGGTAACTGTGCTGGTGGTAGCAGGTAGCAGAAGTGTTAAAGGAGATGAGAGGGGTAGTGGTAGTGGTGGTGGGGATGGTGATGGTAGTGGAGATGGTACTAGTGAGAAAGGTAGTGATATTAGTGGAGGTGATGGTGGTAATGGTGAAGGAACTAGAGGTGATGATGGTAGTGGAGATGGAAGTGATAGTTGTGGTAGATGTGGTGGCTGTGAATGTAGGGATGGTGGTGGAGGTGGAGGTCATGGTTGAGACGATGATGGAAACGCTAAGAGTGGTGGAGGTGGAGTTGGTGGTTATAGTGGAGGTGATGGTGAGGAGTGACGGAGATGTTGCTAGGGGCGAGTGTGGAGGTGGTTATGGTTATAAGTGGTGGTTGTGGTGGAGATGGATGGTGATAATGGTGGAGAGTGAAGTGGTGGGGGCACAGATGGTGGTGGAGATGGTACTGGTGATAAAGGTACTGATACTAGTGGAGGTGGTGATGGAGGTCATGGTTGAGGGGGAAATGATGGTGATGAGATTGATGGTGATGTTGATAGTGGTGGGTGTGGAGGTGGTGGTGGTTATGGTGGTAAAGATAGAGGTGGTGGATGTGGTGGAGATGAAGATGATAGTGGAGGAAATGGAGACAGTGGTAATGATGGAGATGGAAGCAGTGGTGGTGATGGAGACGGTGGTAACAGTGGTGGTAGAAATGCAAACAGTGATAGTGATAAGAATGGAAACGGTGACAGTACTGATGGTCTTGGTGGTCACAGTCTAGACCTAGTAAATCTGGGTTTCACAGCCGTCCTTTTGGACATCTATAATGGACACCCACACTAGCTTGTTCTTTCCACATCTTTCCTGAGAGAAGTGGGCACACTGTAGGCCATTTGGGGCCCATCTTCATTCTGACCACCTCACCACTACCTGTTAATCCTGGGGCAACAAACCCCTTCTCTGCCCGGATGGGCTGAGTGGCGGTGGACCTTAAGAAGTCCGTGTGGGGAGGATTTCCTCCAGCCCAAAGGTGTGAGTATGGCCTGAGAGGCCCCACAGCCAAGGGGAGGGAAAGGCTTCCCGGGCCAAGTGGAGACGGGCTGTCTGTGCTCAAGAGCCCTTGTTAGCAGAAGGCTGTTCCCAGCTCAGGAAGTTGTACAAGCTGGGGTCTGGGGAGGCCTTTTGCGGGTTCTGGTTTATACACCTCTTTCCAGCCTGACTTCTATTACTGCAGCCCATGGACTAGGGGCTGGGAAGGGTGGGCTAAAGGCTTCCCTCCACCTTGGTTTCTGCCAGGATGTGGCTGTTTTGTTGACGGGAAATAAAATTAAAACACCCCCCAGGTGTGTGGGCCAGTGTGTCTCAGGAGCCCTGGGGGTGGGTCGTTGGGGCCTACAGCAGGCTTCGTGGAATGTGTGATAGAAGAGGGGGTTGCCAGCTCGGGCTGGACTCCCTGAAAACATTCTTGAGGCTGGGAACTCAGCTCCAGATTGAAAAATTCTTGCCCAGCTCCTTGCTATCTGCACAGTCCCAACTGGCTGTGTGACTGGGGGCAGGTTCTTGAACCAACTTGGGTCTCATGATGTTCCCTTCTACCCTAGAGAGTTGGGCGAGATGATCTCTGAGGTCCTGCAGCTATAGGTCCAGCCCCCTAAACTCACTTCACACCCGCAATGTCCACAAGCCCACCCCACCCACCTGACTTCACCCACCCTCTCCACCTGTAGGGCCAGAGTCCTCACGGTCTGTGGCCCCCGCTCAAGGTCCAGCTCAAAGCCAGGTCAGCTACAAAGCCCACCTGTGTTGGGCAGGCAGAAGCAACCTCTTCCTCCTCTAGACCCCTGTCGCCTTTGTCTACCCTCTGTGTTGAACTGTCAGACAGGAGGGTGCCAGACTCAGTGCCTTCACCAGCTTGTCTGGACCTCATAGGCTTGAACCTCATTCATATCCTATCCCTCTTGGCAACCAACGCAGGGCTGGCAGAAGATGCTGGAAAGTGAAGAGTGAGTGAATGTTATACCTAGAGAAACCGAGGCCCCAAGTGGTCAAGTAGCCAAGACTTAGAGCCCAGATCTCTGGGCCTCTAGTGCATTGCCAGATATGGTGCCAGGGCTGGAAAGGCCTATTGTAACAGAGGTTCCACCTGTCTAATCCTTGCTTAGAGTCTCCCTTCTCATAGATCTTGTCTGTGAGCTCCCAGCAGTTCATAGACCCTGTCTGTGCAGTAAAATGTTTAACTGCAAAGAGTTCTATCTTTATAACTGCTAAATTATTTTAATATCATTGAAATTTAAATCCAGATTTTAAAAATATTCAGAGAACTTAGGAATTCTGAGAATAGGTACCATCCTAGCTCACAAACTCATTCACAGGAAGGTGTGAATGACTGATATAGCCTTTTCACTGTGTTGCTAGGTCCTAGGGTAATTTGCATTTTTAAACGTACCCTTGGAAAGGACAATGCATAACTTATCAGGTGGCCTTATAAGGTGAAATGGCAGTCCTTGGGTCAACCAGCATGGTGCGAGGCTCTTGAAACCCTTCAAAAAAAGCTCTGTCCAGGACACCAGCTCATGCTGTGCTTAAGTTGGGGGTGGATATGAGTGTGTGTGCACAAACCCAGGCGTGGGAAGGTAAGGGGGCGGGGAGGGGAAGAGGTTCCAGGTTCCAGTTCCAGAAAAAGGATGGCTTCGTCTTCCAAACTGCCACTCTGCTTCCCAATCAGTCCTGCTGATGAGGGAGGGCTCTCCACAGTACTGCAGACAGCCCCCCTGCCCTCCCCCTCCACCCCACATACACACATACACATAGCTTCTCCCTCCAGGCTGCACTCACATGCTCTCTCATCTCTGCAGAGATGAGGCAAAAAAATTCAGTCCCCATAAAACAGCAGGAGCCCTGGAGAGGTGTCTGGTTCTGAGACTCACTGCGTAACCTTGGGCAAGCACCCTCTCTGCACCTCTCTTTCTCCGTCTATAATGAGAGATTTGGATTAGATGGTTTCAGAGGTCCCTTCCAGCCCTGACCAATTCTCCTCTCCTTATGTCATGAAAGGCCCTGTGGTGACACAGAGGGCAGGGGCTTCAGATTCATATGAATCTGAGTGCAAATTCTGACTCAAGTTCTTTTTAGCTGGGCGATCTTAGCCAAGGTACCCGGCTTCCCTGAACTTCACTCTTCTCATCTTTAGATTAAGGATAACACCTTCCATCACACAGACTCGTTGTAAGCATTAGAGATGAAAAACATAGTGTGCCTGGTTTGCTGTCAATTAATGACTTATTATTATTATACTGGCTGAGGAAGGTTGTGAAAAGCCGTGTGCATAGCAGCTGGAAGCATGGACTCTGAAGCCCCGTACCCTGTGCCTGAATTCCAGTTTAGCCACTATCTAGCATTGTGACCTTGGGTAACCAACTTAACTGTACACCTCCATGTCCTCATCTCTAAAATGAAGATAATATTTAGACCTATCTCATAGAATTGTTGCGAGAACAAAATTATTCAATAAATTGAAACACAAGACGATGTCATGTAGTGAGTACTCAAAAATAACAACTATGTTATGAATAGCCTGGGGATAGCTGTGTATGGGTGTATGTGTGTGAGGGTGGGAATGCTCCCACCACTCTCCATCTCCTCCCACCCCCACTTTTGCTAAGTTAAGAATTTGAGGGAATGCCTGGCAGTCCAGTGGTTAGGACTCTGTGCATCCACTGCCGGGGGCCGGGGTTTGATCCCTGGTCGGGGAACTAAGATCCCGTAAGCCGCGTGGCACAGCCAAAATAATAATAATAATAATTTGAAGTCCTAGTCTCTTTCCATCATTCAGCTCCTCGGCCTATGAACCTCCCAGTTTTCATTCAGCACCCGGAACCTGGTGACCCTCATCTTCCCTGGCTCTTTCAGGAAGCTGACCTCATTACTGGGCCCTCCCTGAAACCTGCCCTCCTCTGCCCCATGCAGCTTGTTAGCTTGTTCCTGTAGCCTCTGTGGAGCCAGGCTTCACCCAGCCTGTATGTGCCTAGATAGCCAGCCCTCACTCAGAGCTCAAGGGGCGTGTGATCCACCAGGAGCACAGGAATGTGCTCACAGAAAGGGATGGTGCTGCCTCCCTTATCTAGGTCCCGATAGCATTCACTGACCCTAAGTTCTTCCTTAGAGCTGCCCTACACCTCTGCTACTCATTCTTGAGATCTTCCTCATGTCTTTACAAACAATGCTTTCTTCAGCTAATGAGCCTTTGACCAATCTGCAGAGTCAGGGAAACAAATGAAAACAAAAGTGAAAAACTCTTTTTTGCTCACTAGATTGGCAAATATGTATATATGATATGATACCCAGTGGCAAAGATGTGAAAGAATGGGGATGTTCATACTTTGATGGAAGGACTGTAAATTGATACAAAGATACTTCCCTCTTTGGAGGGAAGTTTAGTACTATTCATAAGAACTTAAAACAAGCATATCCCTGACCCACTGATACCACTTCTAGGAATCTATCCTGTAGAAATACCTCTATCTGCTCAAAGGTATTCTTACAAAGATGGATGTGTATAAAGCATTGTGATTGCAAAACTTTGGAGACAAGATAAATGTCCAGTGGTCGGGAAAAAAATAAATAATAAACAGAATAGCTATACAAAGGAGGATTACATAACTTTAAAACTGGCATATATGTGTGTGTGTGTGTGTGTGTGTGTGTACACACACACACACACACACACACACACACGGGAATATTAAGATAAAAATGGCATTTTGCAGAAAAATATATATGGTTTGATCTCATTTAGGACCCACTCTTTCCCCCCTCATGTCAGCTGGGTGGAGGCTTCCTGCAAGTTCAGGCTGGCTCAGGACAAGATGCACTGGGTCGAAAGCCCAGCCCCTTCCTTCCAGCCAAATGGGTCAGTGCCCCAGGATGGCCACACCTGGGGAAGGAAGGACCGCTGAGGCCCCAGGGTCAGAACTCCTACCCAGCGAAGCAAAATGGAAGCAGCCTCCATTCTGAGGCAGACAGACCTGGGTTCAAATCAGGCCTTCAACTCTTACCAGCTGAGTGACCTTGGGCAAAGTTCCTCACCACTCTGAGCCTCCATTTCTCCATCTATAAAAGGGGATTAATAGCACCTACTGCACTGCGTGGTGGGGAATTAAATGAGACAATGAATAAAAGGATACAAGACAATCTCAGTAAATGCCAGCCCTCTCCTGTCTCCTCAAAAATTTCTTTTACTCTGCTTTCAAATTCCTGTAATCCAACCTCAGCAGCATCCCTGCTCATCAGCGCTTCCATCCTCCCCACCCTACTCCTGATTTGGCCTCCACGGTGAATTCTTCCCAGGTCCACTCTTACTCCTCACTAGAGAACCACACTGAGGCCTCCTCCACCACTGAGCTGAGCTGAATAAGGCGATGAAGAGTGTTCCCTCCAGGTCAAAACATCCTCTCCTCCTCCCCCCACCTACCACCCAGATATGGCTCCTTCCGTTCCTTCCCACCCGTGCCCTAGCTCCCACCCTTTGGCCTGCTTCAGGACATGACCCCATCAGTCAACTCCCCTTTCCCTCCTTGGCATCTTCAACCCATCCCTCCCCTCCACTCCAACCTTATAGTTAAGCTCAAGCGGTTCCCACCGTAAAACACCCACTTCTCCCTGCTTCCCACCCCAGCTCCCATCTTCTTTTACCCCGGAGCCGCCTCCTTCTGACCCTCCTGCCATCAATCCGGGGACCTTTGCTCAGTCTCCTTCCCCGGGTCCCTCACTTTGACTTCTGGTCAACAATGGGGACAGTTAGCCACAGGTCCTTGGAAACGCGCTCCTGGTTTTTGCGACTCCAGATGCTCTGCAACGCCCAGGATTCTGCCCTCTGACACACACCTCACACCTCCTGCAGCCCGTCCCCTCTCCATCCTCCGACAGCAACCTGCGGGCTGGACTTCCAACCTGTTGCTGACAGAGTGACCCAGCTTGGGAATAAATTTGACCCGTGTTGCCCCTTTTTCAGAGTAGAAACAACATCGTCAAGTAACTTCCCCAAGGCCACACAGCGGGTGAGTAGGGCCCTGTAGCCTTTATCATGGAATCAAGTGCTTCCGGAACTTTCCTCTTTCCGGAACCTCTTCCCTTCTACTCTACACCCCTTCTCCGCCCTAAAAA
>NW_006796752.1:3765288-3774798 GCF_000442215.2 Lipotes vexillifer | reverse complement strand
TCTCCCCCCAAAAAAAAAAAAAAAAAAAGCTCAGCCAGGTGCATATTTGAATTAAAACGTCCGTAATCAGTCTCCATTTCCGCCAGGGTGGGTCAGACCCCGCTGCGTGGGCCCCAGCCTCTGGCCCGCGCACCTCCACGCCATACTCCCCCGGGCCCGGGAACCCCGAGCACCTGCCCGGAAAGGGGGCGGGAAGCATCCGCAGAGGCCGGGCCCCTGCCCTACGCCGGCCGGCCCGCTCGGGCCCCCCACCTCTAGCCCTTCGCCCCTCGCCGCCGAGCGCACCCAGCGCGCGCCTCCCGAGCGTGGGAGGGCTTGATTGACCTTGGCAAGAGGCAGCCAAGCTCTCAAAGGCCTCGGCCCCTCGCGGCCGGCCCGGCGCCGGGGCTCCAGTTACTGCTGCCACCATCTCTGTTTCGCGCCCGGCCAGGGCCCGGGGGAGGGGTGCTGGGAGGAGCCCAGTCCGACCCCCGGCAGCAGCGGTCCGCTGCCGGAGACGAGATCTGATGAGCATGCCTTCCTGCAAATTAAGCCTTCTCAGGACTCTCCATCCGGTGCCGGCAGCGAGCCGGGCGCACTGGGAGCCAGTCCTGGGGGCGGCGCGGGCGCAGCGGCGGCGGCCAGGGCTCAGCACCCCTCCCTGCGTCCCCCCACCCTACCGCCTGCACACAGGGCCGGCCGGCTCCGGGTCGGAGAGTGGAGCCCACCTACCAATGCCTCCCAGAACGAGTGCCAGCTGTGCCCCTCCTCTGCCCCGCTCCGGCTGCCCAAAGTGTCCCTGCACCTCTCCCTCTTATACCTCTTCCCTCTTAGTCCCCTTACCGGTCGGGAGCCCCCCCCCCCCCGCTCTCCTGGGTTCTAGAGGCGAGACCCCTGGAGTCCAGTCTAGTTTTTGCTCCGAGATAGCAGTGGTACTTGGACAACTGCTTCTCCGTTTCCCCGGATGTTAAAAAGGGGTAACAGTACCCTTCTCTGCTGGTTCTCGTGGGGATTCATGATCCTGTATGCGAAGCACCCGCCGCAGTGCCCAGGACGCAGTAAGCCGAGGGTCCTACGCGGCATCAACCCTCAACCCTAGGGCTACAGGAACTCTGGGAACTCCGCCCACCCCCATTGTTTGCAAACGTTATCCACCTGAGCTTTTCGGTGAAATGAATCTGAAGTCCTCACTCATATAGAGGAGTCTCCAAGGGGTGCGAGAGTTTCAAGTATATTTGGAAGAGGAAGAGGTAGAGGCAGAATTCTGGATAATGGCACTCTCCTGGAAAAATACACTGCAAGATTTTCTCCAGGAAAATAAAAAGCAAATGTCCTAACGGAAAGAACTTCGCCTTGCACTTACTATAGCCAGGCTTATAGGCAATTAATTTCATTATTGTTTAATAACTATTATTATCCCCATTTTACAGGTGAGGGAACTGAGGCTCAAGTGATGCCCCCAGGATTACAGAATTGTTTAAATAATGGAGTTCCAAGTTGAACCCAGCTTCTCTAATTCCAAATCCTGTTTTCTTCTTTGCTACCATACACCGCCTCTGGACGGGACTATTTTGTGCTATTTATAGTTTCTGCACTTTTTTCCTTTTTTTCTTAGTATTGGTGAATTTTTTTTAAAAGATTCCTGCCTCTTTTAACTGCGCTGAAAGAAGACGGAGAGGAAAGCATGTGTCTGCACTTGCATCTGGATTCAAAATACCAAGCAGGGGTTTGGGGTGGGGTGGCAGTGAGCAAGTGTCAGGGAAGGTGAGATTCCAGGAGCTGGAGTGGCAGGGCATCTTGGGAAGCCACTAGGGATCCCCTCTGGCTCTAACCACGAAGAGGTGGTGCCTTAAACACAGTCCTCGCACACTTCCCACACTGAGGATCCGGGTAGGTCTTCAAGCGCTCAGCCCCAGGCCTGCCCAGCTCTGCAGTGGGAAGGATGCTTGGCCCAGAGGTGGCCCAGCACTGGGCCTGCCTCCCTTGGGGGTATCTGCCTGGCAGCCAGGGCAGGACGCACCTCTGGGAGGACAGACAGAGAGGCATTCAGAGATTGAGACAGGGACAGACAAAGGTGGGGAGGAAGCACTAGAATAAGAGGGAGAGACAGGAACCCAGAGGGGAACAAGGGAGCTATTCAGAGTTAGAAAGAGAGGGGAAGCCGCTGGGGAGAGAGAGAAAAGACAGAGAAAGAGGGGAGAAAAGAGAGACAGACAACCAGGCAAGGGGATGGTGGACACGAAAGGGAAGAGCAGAGGGTGAGAGAGTGGAGGAGTGAGAAAGATGGGCAGAAAAGGCAAAGCGGAGAGTGGAGACAAAGGGGAGAAAGAGGAGAAAGGGAGAGGCAACAAGAAAAGAGAAAAGGGCAGGAGGAGAAGGGGAGGAGAGAAGCTGTGCGGGGACGAGAGGGAGAGCCGAGAAGGCCACGGGGAGGAGGGCGGAGGCAGCGCCAAGAGCGGGGAGAGGGAGGACGGAGAGCGGCGACGAGGAGGGCTGCGGGGCCGGGGGCTGGGACCGTGTGCTAAGCCTTTTCTCTTTTTTGGAGTGGGCGGCGGATCTCCGCCGAGATAACCCGGCCAAGCCCCCTGCCCCGCGTCCCAGCGAGGGGCCGCAGCTGTATAAATAGCGGGGGTGGGGAAGCGGGGCTGCTGCCCAAGGGTCAGCGACACCGGAGAAGGCTTTGCTGTCATTAGCTAATTGAGCCCCAGATGTTAAGAAAAGGTTACGTCCTCCTCCGGAGAGTTTTTCTTTTTAAACACTTTACACAGATTCCCCGGCCAAAATGGCCGGGAGGCGCCCGGGCCCGCACCCACCCCGCCCCCAGCCCACTCCCCTCGTCCCGCCCCCCCCAGGGCCCCCGCCCCCGGGACTCCCGGAAGCTGCCCGCCGCGGCCGCTGCCCCTGTAATCCCAGTGGCCTGCCCGGAGGCGCGGCGGGCAGGAGCGGGGACCACCGGCGGAGGAGCCAGCCCCCAGCCCGGGCCGCCGACTGGGAGGTCAGCCCGGAGGGAGGGCGGCGGGGAGCGGGGGACCCCGGGGAGAGGGTCTCTCAGGCTCTTAATCCCCCTGAAGGTTGCAGATCAAAGACGCTAGCGCGGAGGCAGAGGCTGTGCGGGTGGAGGCGGGCGGCTGGCTCGGGCCGCAGCCTCCCCCCTGCGCCGTGGGCGGGGCTCCCCGGCCTAGGAAGCCAGGCTGCCAGCCGCGGGGGAGGGCGCTCCGGCTGCGGCGTGAGGTGCGCAGGCCCGCGGCGGAGTCGCCCCAGCGTCCCCACGGTGCCTTCGTGGAACTTACCCCTCCTCCGGGACTGAGGGGAGGATGCATGTTCCTCCTGCCTCCGGAGAACAAAACTCCAGAATGCCGGACACTTGACATATATTCTTCATTTAATCTTCACAGCAATCCGAAAATTATTATTATTAGTTCATAAATAAGGAAAGAAGCTTCTGAGACGTTAAAGCCACTTGCCCAAGGACACACACAGCTAGAAAGCTGCAGGGCTGGAAATAATTCCACAGGGTTCAAGGCCCTGCCCTTGCCCTTAGCCCTCACTACTTTCCTCCAGCCCCTCTACCCTTCCCTCTTCTCTCGCATCCTCTTCCTCTGTCCTCCCAGGCTCCTGCAGTCCGGGAAGAACAGAGCCACCCACCTGTGGCCCTGGCAGGTGAGGTAGGGTGGGGGAACAGCCTGGTGTCAGAGGCGCGGCCAGTGTGGCAACAGCTACAGGCTAAATGTGCGGGACGGGGCCGGGCAAGTGGGCAGGCGTGTGCCTGGGTTGAATCTGAGCTGAAAGAATGCTCCTGCTGCCCCTGCCCCAGGGGTGGGGCTCCCTGCTCAGAAGAGAATCAAGCAAGTCAGAGCTGGAAGGGGCCTTCGGACGATCTGATCCAATGCTCTTCTTTGACAGATGAAGCTGAGCCCCAGAGAGGTGACGTGTCCTCCCCAAGATCACACGGCTAGTTGGTGGCAGAGCAGGAATTCGAGTCCGGGAATTGCCCTTTGCTGAGTGCCTACTTGGTGTCCCACACTGGAATCGCCCTGCACACACGATCTTGTTTAGCTCTTCAGCAACACTACAAGGCGGAGATTATCATCTCCATTCTAGGGGTGAGGAAACTGAGGCTTGTAGAAGCTAAGGGTGCCCAAGGTCTCCCATCTAGAACTTGCTAGAGCTGATTTTGAACCCAGATCTTCCTAACAACTTCCCTTTCCACACACCCAGTATATTGGGGCGAAGGAGTGGGGATTGAGGGATGGAGAGGGTGTCTTGAGCTCAACAGCTCTAGAGACACAAAAAGAAGGGGACACAGGCTGGGAAAAGTCCCTTCCTGCAGTATGAGTCTAGATCGGCTCTCCATGGCCTCCCTGAGTGGCCCAAATACTGAGGCCTATGAGAATTCCCTTTTGAATGTCGGTGGGAGGGAGAAAAAAAATTTGCTGGTGGCCCTTCTGGGTTGTGAGGGTCTGGAGAGGCAAGAGAGGCTTTAATCCACAGGTTCCCTCTAATTTCCTGCTGGGGAAGGGGGTGGGGATAGAGGGGGGAGGGGGAGGGGCGGCAGGCCACAGTTCAGGTCCAGGCAGATGAAGAGGCCCTAGAACTTAGCTGCCCCATCCCAGAGGCACACGTGGCTTCTGGGCACCATCAGTGCCATCCCACTCAGCTGCATAGACTCCAAAAGCTTCATCCTCATACCTCTCCCCCTTCCCAGCCTCCTTCCGTGGCCCTACCCCACCTCTTCTTTGCTTCCCATGGACTCCATTTCACTCATTCATCCATAAATACATTCAACAAAAATTTGTTAAGTAAGGACTATGTGTCAACACTGTGCTGGGCACTGGGGATACAGCAGAAAGCAGACTGCCTTTTTGGAGCTTGCAGTCTAGCGGTAAGGCAGAATTAACCAAACAGATATGTAAATCAACTTATAATTACAAATTGGTAGTAGGAAGGAAAGTACGGGGTGTTTTGAGAAGTTATAACAATAAGAGGTCTGTATGTATGGGATGATTATTGAGACAATAGAGACTAAAAATGATTATTACTAATAATTACCCAAACAGGAGGGCTGAGGCAATCATGCCCACACACCACCTGCAATTCTAGGGTGGGTCTCCAGTCCTCCCCCAGCAGTGACCACCCAGTCTGTCCCTGAGGGCCCAGCTGATATGGGTGGTGGTGGAATGATTAGATGGTGGCCCCGATGCCGACAGCCCCCTCTGCCACCCTGCTCAGAACTGAGGGGGTGCCCAGTCCAGAGGTGGTAAGGAAGTTGGGGGCAGGGGTGGGCTGGGTCTGGAGGAGGGGACAGTGTGCCCAGCTGATGGGAGTATGAGCCTCTGGCATCACTCCAGGGAGAAATCCCTCCCTGCTCTGCCTTCTAACCAGGTCCTCCCGTGCACACTCACACAGTGCACAGTGTGCACTCTGGCACTCTCCCTGACTCTTTAGGGAAGGGTCTGTGTAAAGTGCAGTAGAGCTGGACAGGCCCTGCGTTGAGGTCAGACAGCCTTGGCCTCAAACCCCACTTCAGCCGGTTCCTGACCTTGTGACCTCAGGCAAGGCTCTTGGGACCCTTGAGCCTCCTGTCCCCTCTCTATTCTTGAAGAGGGCAAGAGCCTAGCCATGTATGGCTGTGAGGATTTAATGAGCTCATGCATGGAAAGCACCGAATATAGTGCCTGGCCCCATGGTTCGCCATTAATAGATGGCAGCTGTCACTCTGATTGTATAACATGATAATTAATATATAATGGTAATGAAAGAAACCTCACTCATGCCCCCTGGGCTCCCACCTGGTTCCCTGAGCCTCTCTGGGAGGTCACTCCCATGGTCGACCTCCTGTGAGAAGGAGCTTTAGAGGTCTGTGAAAATCATCTCAGCAACCCCAGAACCTCTTGAGGTCAAGGCAGGACACACAGTGGGTACTCAGCATTGACTGGGGTAGCTGGGGAGGGGTGGGGAGGCAGAGTCTGGAAGAGGCCCATGTATGCTGTGGGGGACGGCACCTCCTGGCTCTGAACCCCAGGCTCTCTGAGCACAAGGCAGACTGTCCCACCGTACTGGGTAGGGCCTGGCCCAGCTCTATACTCTTCGCAGGCTGGAGGGCCAGGCTGGAAAGGTCTGGCCCAGTTGAGCACTCCCAGTCAGTGGGGCAGAGTCACAGCCAAAGCCACCGCAGCTGCTTCAGCGGCTGCAGGGCACAGGGCACACCTGGAATCCATTAGGCCCGGCCAGGAGCTTGTTCCCTCGCTGCATAAATAGAGTGAAGGGTTTGTTTTGACTCCTTTAAATTGTGAAGATTGTAGGGCCTGAGAATTGGAAGCCCCCAATGCCCTGATGGACAAACAGACAATGAGACAGAGGGCTGAGATAGCAGGATGAGAGTCCAGTCTGTTCCTGGTTCCTTGTCACCTTCCTTGCTTAGCTAGGCCTCTGGTAATGATAATCACAGCCATGGATGGGCATGATGCTTGCTCTTATGCCTTATCTCCCCAGCAACTGTGCAAGGTAGAATTTGAGGCCCAAACTTCTAGATGAGGAGGGGCAGTGACTTGCCTAAGGTCACTGGGCTAGTAAGGGCAGATCTGGATTCCACACCAAGCTTGTCTGATGCCAAGGCCAGTAGAGGTCTTTCCAGGGACCACCAAGACTGCAGTGGGGGTGGAGTGGAGCCCTGGGTCACTGTCAGGAACTCTAGACACACAAAACTACAGTTGCTCAGACCCTCACCTCAGCCAGAAGACAGGAATCTGAACCTCTGCACTGGGCTCTTTCTCCCAAGTCACCAGCTCCTGACCTCAATTGCCCCGGGCAGTTGTGCCCCCCAGGTCAGGGTCAGGTTGACCTTGGCGGGCGGGAGAGTCTGTGGACCCTGGGCTGCTGCCAGAGGCCTCACGAAATGAAAGGGAACCTTGTCCCGTCCCACACAGGGCCCATTCTCTGAGCATCTTGTGCCAGCCCAGCCCCCATGGACCAAGACCTGATCCCTCTTTGGCAGCTATTCATAGACTCATGGAAGAGCATCCGTCGCCAGGGGCAGAGCCCTTAGAAGTCCCCAGGCCCAGCCCATAGGGTTTACAGTTATGGAAGCTGAGGCCCAGGAAACAGAGGGACTTCCTCAAGGCCATACAGTTAGTTACTGGCAGAGCGAAGACTCAAACCCTGTCTGTCCCCTACTTCCCAGGCCTAAGCCTTTTCCCCAGGATCTGGGCCTCACCCTAAACAGGCAGCCTGCCTTACCTCCCTCCCTCATGGAGAATCCACAGCTGCACTCCCCGACCCCTCTTCACTTCCACAGAGAGACCAGCAATGAAGCTTTGTTGGATTCTCCATTTCTAACTTTTCAATCATCTCAACTACCCAGCCTAGAAGGGGTTGTCTTGTGAGGCGTGATTGCCCCGTCCTTGGGAGTGGTCAAGCAGAGGCTGGTTGACCGCCGGTCATGGAGGTTACAGAGTGCGGACCCTGCTGTCTGAGAAGTGGTCTCTCTAGACATTCCCAGCTGACCTGGCTGGACTCCTCACAGCCCTGGGGTGACCCAAGTGAAGATGAGGCCTTGCAAGAGCACTGGGCCCAGAGGGCCAAAGTGCTCCCACAGTGTGCATGCACTGGCCCCGTCCTCCGGTGGAAAAGACGGGTTTGTAAAGTTTCCCTCTGAGAGCCTGTAAGCCATCCCCTCGCCTCCAGGCTTCTCACGCTTCCTTCGCCATGGGGAGCCCACACCTTCAGACAACAGAGGTTTGGTCCCCACAAGAGCCACCCAGCAAAGTCTAGGCCTTCTTAGGCCTCTGATTCCATTGTCCTCCTCATCTTGGGGAACAGACCCTTGGGGCTGAAGCAGGGTATGAAATCCCAGAGGAAAGCAGGGCCTCCTGGGAAAGGGGAACCCCCGCCTGTCCCAGTTCTCCCCAGGCTGAGCCCTGGGCTTGGCCCAGCCCAGCGGGTCTGTTCAGACTCCAGAGTAGGGACCTGGAGTGGCCTGGGCCATTGCTTCCCCACTCCCTGCACACTCTACGGGTTCCCCTTGAAGAAAGGGCCCTGCCGCCTGGAGAGGAAGGTAAGCCGGGGAGTGGGGAGGGGAGCTGAGAGCAGAAGGTGGGTTGGTCAAAGTTATTTTCCTGGGAAATAATCATATAATGCAGTTTTCTAGGAAATAAACACACTGCTGCCCCTCAGCATTCTCACAGAGGCACATACAATACCTCAAAAGTCGGCCCTTTTGCTGGTTGAAATGTCTCCATGTATCATAATGGGGATCTGGTTGAACCGGGTGAGGCCCAGGTCCAGCAGGGACTGGAGGGCAGCCCAAAAGAGGTCCTCAGGGGCTCTGTCAATAGCCACAGGAACCTGAAGGAGGATGGAGTAAGGGGCAGGAACGGGACATTGGGAGGAGTACCTGGAGGGGAAGGGCTGAGAAAATGGCACTGTTGGACCTTTGCAGGAAGAGGCCAGGGGCCAGCAAGACTAGAGGTTAGGACAGCAGCGGCTGATATTCAAGTGAACATGCTTGGCTGCACTGTGCTGGCGGCAACCTTCTGCCACAGCCTAGACCTTGGTTGATGGCCCACGAGGCACAGCCCAGAGTTCCTGTGTCCTGAGTGGGGCAACGATTCAGGAAGACACCAGCCACTGCAGCAGCGGAGAGGAGAGGCACAGACATCTCAGGAGTCCTTGGAAATACTGACGGGGTGGGTGGTGAGGGTTTCCTGTGTTGCTGGTTTGGGAGCTGGGGCCACTCGATTATTATGAATACTTGAGCATTAAAGGGAAGAGGCGATCCTTGGAAGGCTAAGACTTGCAGACACCCAAGAGGTGGACACAAAATAAACAACGGCTTTTAACTAAGAATCTGCCATGCCAAGCACTTAACATATGTTGTCTCACTCACTGGCATAACAGCCCTGCCAGGGAGCATTATTATGCCCATTTGATAGATACAGAGACTGAGGATCTGAGAGGTTGTGTCCAGCCCAAGGCCGGTTATTAAACAGCAGAACCTTGACTCTTAACTGTTGTCCTGCCAGCTCCGCAGCAGTATTCTTTCCTCTGCTCTACAGCGCCGAGGAGGGTCGGAGCGTAGTATCAGGGGTTGCCAGACCCCTTGCCATGCCCATCACACACCCTCTCACATCTGTGGAGACTGAGGGGCCTGGAGAGGTGAAACACTTGTCTGCGATCACACAGTTCCTCAGGAGTTGAACCAGGCCAGCCTTCAGGGCAATAAAAGTGTTCTGAACTGCTGACCAGAGGGAAACTCCCGCCCCCATCAATCTGTCACATCCACCCTGGTTCAGCTTCTGTGGTTGTAAGTCGTTTTCTTAGACCACCCCCACCCCCCCACACACACACCTGTTGTTTGGAGGGTCTTGAGGCAGGGCCCTCTGAGCAGGATACTGCCCCTCATTTCAGCCTTTCCTCCCCCACCATCCACCCCGGCGAATGGCTTGCTCCCCACTCCCTGGCCCCAGCCCCCAAGGGACCCTGGGTCTCTGGTTTTTGTCAGGCCTGAGAGCTGGTGGGATTGATTTATGAGAC
>NW_006796752.1:3763478-3764921 GCF_000442215.2 Lipotes vexillifer | reverse complement strand
CCCCCCCCCGCCCAACTGCCTGCTCAGTTTTCCACAGAGTCAGGATTTCCCTGGGGCTGGGGGCTCCAGGCCAAGAACAACACGAGACCGGTTCCCCTACCTCCCCTGCCCCTCCCATCCCCCTCTAGCTCGCACACCGCCGCTGCACAGGTCCCCTCAGTTGAGAGGGGGAGTTGAGAAGAGAGGTCTGGGCCCAGCCGGGTCCCCAAGGAGGGGCCAGAAGCCGAGGCCCCTCTCATCCTGAGCCGTGGCTGCCTTCCGCCCCCCTTCATTCCCTCAGAAGTGCCTTTCTTCAAGGGCTGCCACTGGGGAGTACACAGAGGAGGACTCTGGAAGTCCACACTGGGCCGGGGGGAAAACAGAATTCTGAGAGCTCGCTGAGGTCCGGTGGCACATGTCAAGAGTGGTGAACACGTCCTGCACTCTGACGGGGCATGTCCGTGAAGACCCTGGGAATCTACACTGAGGGCAAAGCAGAAAAGAGTCTGGGACCCTCTGTTGGCTCTGGGAGGGGGCAGGCAGGGCAGAGAGGCGTCCGACACACCCACACTGGAGGTGGGTGGGGAACAAGGTCTCCAGAAGGTTAGTGGGCTCAGGTAGGGGTGGGAAGGGGGGTCCCGATCAGTCTCTGGTTTCCTCTCCACAGGGTGAGACTTGAGTCACAGGGAGGAAGGAGATAGAGGACAAAAGGTATGACAAAGGCAGAAGCCTGCACGATGGGGATAGTGTCAGAGGAGCAGCCAGCAGGCAGAGCCCAGGGCAGGGATCAGGGTAGGGAAGGGTCAGGGCCGAAAGGGGGCTGGAGTCGTGGCCTGGGTCTGCGTCCTCATGCCATCCCGATCCCAGACTTGATTCTGGCCCTTGAATCTAGACCAGGAGGTATGGGAGTGGGGTGGCTGAGGAGCATTGTTTCCTGCTGGAGAAGGGGTCCAGACACCCAGACCACGACAGGCAGACTGACAGAACTCCCTAGAAAAATACTTCCTCGGGCTTCCCTGGTGGCGCAGTGGTTAAGAATCTGCCTGCCAATGCCGGGGACACGGGTTCGAGCCCTGGTCTGGGAAGACCCCGCATGCCGCAGAGCAACTAAGCCTGCGCGCCACAACTACTGAGCCTGCGCCCTAGAGCCCGCGAGCCACTACTACTGAAGCCCGTGTGCCTAGAGCCTGTGCTCCACGAGAGAAGCCACCGCAATGAGAAGCCCGCGCACCTCAACGAAGAGTAGCCCCCGCTCGCCACAACTAGAGAAAGCCCGCGCGCGCAGCAACGAAGGCCCGAAGCAGCCAAAAATAAATATGTTAAAAAAAAAAAAAAGGAAAAGTGCTCCCTGGAGCTCCGCCCACAGCTGGCCAGCCAGCAGGACAGGAAGCTGGCGCTGGAGGAGCGAGCGACCTGCTGTCCCGCTGGCCACTCCCTCCCTTAGCCCGTCCCCTAGCCGCCTCC
>NW_006796752.1:3748844-3763251 GCF_000442215.2 Lipotes vexillifer | reverse complement strand
TCTCCCCCGTCCCCCCTCAGGCCCCCTCCCTTCCCGGCCCCCCCCCCATCCCCGCCCCATCAGACGTGGTCTTAATGCCTCTCCAGGCGGTGTGAACCCGGTGACCCCTTCAAGGTTGCCTCTTTCACACAGCAGCTCCTTTGATGAGTCTCTGAAGGCCTTGGTTTTCCTCTGCTGTGCGTGCCCCTGCCTGGCCCCGCAGTGAAACCCCCATTGCTCACCCCTCCCCTTATTTCAGAGCAAGGCCTAGTCCTGGCTCTGACTGGGCAGGAGAGGCCCTCCCCAGGCTGCCCAGGGCAGCTCTGCCCCGTGAGGGCCACCCCCAAGACACCTCTACAGCTAGGACAGGGAATGAGGATCCATCTTCAAGTCACACCTCAGAGCGTTGGCAATCGACTCCTCCCCAGTCCGCTGAGGGCCCTCAGCCAAGTTCATCCCTGTACCCTCAGGCTTAGTACAGAGCCAGAGACTTAAAAGGGAAACGGAAATTTTGAATGAATACTTGCTAAGATGGGGAGTCACAGGGGCTCCTCTGCTTCAGGAGTAGAACAGGAACAGAGACGGGGGAGGGATGGCGCAGGGTCACAGCTGGGCAGTCCTAGGGAGTCAACGATGGCCTAGCCCCGTCCCCTTCAGGAAGGGCACATGGGTGCCTGGGCACCTGGCTTCTCCCTCCTGTAGCACAGCAGGCAGCCCAGGGGATGGCTGCCCGCTTCTACCCGTGACAGTCCAGGCCTGGACTCCTCCTGGGAACACACGTGGGAGTCCTGTCCAGCCCCTCCCCCCTCAGCCAGGGCCCAACCTCCTCCACTCCCCTAGTAACCCCCCTTCCCCTCAGGCCAAATCTGGCCAATTTGTTCTGAGACAGGGTTCTGGTTTCATAGCCTCATTTGAATGATTTCCAACCAGAATTCCCTCCTCCTTTGCAAAGCTCTGCCCTCCCCTCCCCCAGCCTGCCTCTGCCTGAGCTGCTGCCTCAGCCAAGGCTGGTGTGGAAGGAGAAGGGATGACCCTCCACCCCCCACACTCAAAGTGACACTGGCCAACACCACCCCCCGCCCCGCCCCAGGTACTCCCGGCCTCCACACAACTTGCAACCCCAAAAGAGAGGTCCTGCAGGCTGGCCACTCAGAGCTCTGTCTCAGGTCTGAGAATGTGGGAGCTTGGGCTCTGCTGGCTGTCCTTTCTGGGGCCTCAGTCACCCCACCTGCCACAGGAGCAGATGATGTTCTAGAGCTGAGCCCAGAGCCCAGCCCTGCCCTCAATAGAGTTTAGCTGCCAGACTAGAGCAAATCCCCATCCTACTAGCCACCGCCGCCTGCCTCCAACACATTCTTTAGTCCCCTGGAGCAGGAAAAGCTCTGTTCAGATACCACAGCAAGGGTATCAAGAGGAAGCTGTCCCTGTGCACAGCCAGACTTGTGAAAAAATTACAGGCAGCCCCCGGGGTGTTGTCTCATGCTTCCTAACACTCCTTACCAACAGAAAGATCAGGCAGAGATCCATTCCCCCACCTCTTTCCTAAGACTGTGTTCTGACCCAAAGTCAGACCTGCATGGGGTAGAAGGTCCCTCCCTCCAGGCCCTACGCCCAGAAGGTAGGCAGAAGAAATTTCTACCTTTGTTTACAAAAAAGGAGTATGAAGCTCAGAGATATTTAGTAACTTGTCTAAGAACACACAGCAGGACCTGAGCCCTGGCCAGTGTCCGCCACCCCACACTGCTGGGTCTGGGTCAGCCTGGAGGGCACTCTTCAGCCCAGGACACCTGGCCCTCCGCCCTCTTAGGGACTGCTGAGCCACCATCTGCAAACTCCTCTCCTGGGAGGTGATCCTAGAGATGGGTCCAACAATCTGTTCTGCAGTTCAGGTGTGTCATTTCCTGAGCCCTCAGGTGGGGGCTGGGTTGGCACAGATTCAGCGACTTCGTTTTATTTACTTACTTATTTATTTATTTATTTATTTATGGCTGTGTTTGGTCTTTGTTGCTGCGCGCAGCCTTTCTCTAGTTGCAGCGAGCGGGGGGCTACTCTTCATTGCGGCGCAAGGGCTTCTCATTGTGGTGGCTTCTCTTGTTGCGGAGCATGGGCTCTAGGTGCACGGGCTTCAGTGGTTTTGGCGCACGGGCTTAGTTGCTCCACGGCATGTGGGATCTTCCCAGACCAGGGCTCAAACCCGTGTCCCCTGCATTGGCAGGCGGATTCTTAACCACTGCGCCACCAGGGAAGCCCCAGCAACTTCGTTCTGCACACACAGAACTAGGCTCCCCGCACAGAGTGGCATGTGAAGCCAGAGCTCTGGCGCTGGGTCAAACAGAAAAGCACCCCAGTCCTCCCTGTGCTGCTGGAGCTTCTTGCCTCCTCTCCCAGCCCTTGTGGGGTCCCTGTCTTCAAGGCCCCCACTCTAAGTTACCACTTTTGCCAAGTGTAAGATACCCTGGGTTCAAATACAGGCTGTAACCTTCAGTAAGCATGTGCCTTCAGATAAGGCAGTTTCCTTATCTGTAAAATGGGGCAATAACGAGTTCCTTATAACCTCATAGGGTTGCTGTGGGGATGAAAATACATTAAAAAAAAAAAAGTCTAGTACAAGACACAGTCATTCCCTTCTCCTCCCTTCATACATTCTGTGTTCAAGCCCAGTACAAGCCCAGTTTAGGAGGAGAAAGTGCCCCCAGCAGAGTCAAAAGTCCAGCTATTCAATATTAGAGATCTCCGTGAAACCCAAGGCAAGATGCCCAGCCTCTGTTCTTCCACCTGAAAACATACCAACATGGTAGAGATAAAATGAGACAAGAGAGGTGAAAGTAAGCAATGGGAAAGGGAAAAGGTACAAATCCCAGTTTCTGGCTTCCTTTAATCCACATGCTCCCCACCTGCTCACACACTGTGGGAGAAGGCCCATTCCTGGATCAGAGGAGGAACCCTCTGCCCCTCTTTTCTCCCAGGGCCATCCTAGGGTCTCCATGACTCATCCTCCACAACAAGCCACTCTTTTGTTCAGCACTGAGCGGGGTGCCCTGCCTGCTGGTGCCTGGCCCAGAGAGGCAGAAGCAGGGACTGTGGGGTGGGTCTGGCCTCCACAGGGGTTCCACGGCTAGATCCCGGTCCCACCTACACCCCGATGCCACTTATTTCTGCCCAGGCCTTAGAAATTGCCAAGGGGCAGAAGGCAGGGGAAGGGCTTCTCCAGGAGGTTCCCATGAGGCTGTGCTGGTCCCCAGAGGCCATGGGGACCCTAGACCCATGACATCATTGTCCCCCCCAAACCTACATTTCTTCCTAAATGGACGCAGAGCAGAGAGCCTAAGCTATCTACCCCTACCCTCAAGTAAAAAATGAAACCTTCACACTTTATTACCTCTTGAAAGCATTTGTTAATGGTCTACTATGTGCCGCACACTTTCTTTTCATCATCTTGTTTCATTTTTTCATTTTCTCAGTGACCATGTGAGGTGGATGCTATTAGTTCCCCTGCGGTAGAGCTAAGGACTTATAATTGGATGCCTTCAGAGATGGGTCCCGCCTTCTAACTCAGCAAGGCCTCATTCCTTCCAGTCTGCCTGATCGCTACTTCCTAGAACCCCTTCTCTCCCTGAGAAGACATATGGCTGTCCTGCCCGCCCCAGAGAACACCCCTCTCCCCTTGACGCTGTGCCCCTAGCACCTTCTGTGATGCCCGTTAGTTTCCTACTTTAATCACAACCTTCCAACCCTAGCATCTGCTTGTGTCCTGGGGCTCTGGGCATAGGCCTATTAAAGAGACCACACAGGGGACAGAGGGAGGAGCCCCTCCTCTACCACTCACCTTCTTTCTAGGCTGGTTATTTGGAAGGAGCTTTCCCTGGCCATCAAGGCAGAAGACGAGGAAAGGAATCAGGGTTGCTGGAATCCGTTCCAGGATGTCTCTGCACTGGGGCAGGGGGGGGAGGTGTTTAGGACCAAGCTTTGGTGTCTGGTTGTGGGTTTGTGTGGGGTGGGTAAGACAGGACAGATTCCATACACCAATGTGGAAGAAATGGCCAAGAGAAGTCATAGATATATCTAGGGAAAAGGATAGAGGCTATAATTTGTGGGTTTTCTTATTCTCTTTTATAGCCCTAAATACAAGAATTCATTCCTTTATCCAGCCAACCATCTAAACATCCACTCATCCATCCAACCATCCAAACATCTACTCATCCATCCAACCATCCATTCATCCAATCATCCAGTCATCTAATCATCTAATTATCTGTTCATTCATGTATCCTTTCATCCATATACCCATTGTCTTATCCATTCATCCATCTTTCCATTCACCCATTCATTTATCTACTCATCCATCCATTCACCCATTCATCTGCCTAAAAATCTTCTCATCTATGCTGTGTATCCATTCATCTTTCCATCCCTCCATCTATCTTTCTATCCAACCATCTATTCACCTATTCTTCCATCTCTTCTCATATTCATCCATCCATGCATTCTCTCATCCATACACCAAGTTGCCTATTCTTTCATTCATCTACTATTCATCCATCCATATATCCATTCATCTATCCATTCACCTACCCATCATCCATTTATTCAACTATTTATTCATACAGACATTCACTTATTTATCCATCTATCCCTCTATCCATCCTGTGATTTACTTTTTCATCTACTCATTCATTCATTAATCCATCATTCATCCACTTGTTCATACATACATACATACATGCATACATATTTTACTCCATCCACCAATACATTTATCTGTTAACTCATTTATATAGAAATAAATTAAATAACTTAATCAAGTTCTTAGCACAGTGCCTGGCACAGTAAGCATTCAATAATGGTAATCAGAGTAGTTGTTCTTATTCTAAGATTTTATTTGAGAAGCAGAATAGTGTGGGAGTAAAAAGAATCAACTCTAGAGCTAGCCTACCTGGATTCAAATCTTGGCTCTTGCACTTACTAGTTCTGTGACCTTGGGCAAGTTATTTAACTTTTCTGAGCCAAGTTTTCCCATGTATAAAATGGAAATGGCAAGAGTACATTACCACTGAGAGTTGGAAATGTAGAGTTGTCCCGAAGATTAAATGAATTACTAAATGTAAAGCACTTAAAATGGTGCCTGGCACATAGTAAGCCCTCAGCACATTACTATTAGCATCCATCCATCCCTCGGGCATTAACGTGCTTCTATCTTGTGCCAGACCCACGTACATCTTCCCGGGAAATATGCTTCATAAGGACATGGTGCCTGCTTCAAGGAGCACACATCCAGGCAGAGAAGACAAGCAGGAACACTTATAATGCATGTGATAAGAGCTCTCAGAGAGGCATGAAGGATGCCTAGGAGTAATGAGGGGGACATTCCCCACATGCCCACCTCAGCCTCTTCTCTTCTCTATAAACTCTCCTGGGCAAAATCCTACCCACTATCTGAACTTCATCCCTGGACTCCATCCTCTGCCTGATACTCCAGCTCAGACCTCACTCCTGAGCTCCAGATCGGTATATTGAATGGCTTACTGGGCGTCTCTTCTTGAAAGCTTCAAACTGAGCCTACATTTCTCCTTCACACATCCTGTTTTTCTTCCTGCACTCCTGAATCCATAAATAGTGCCAAAGGACACCCAACTGCCCAGTCCTCAGAATCACCCAGGCCCAGACATCTACTACATTTCCCCTCCCACATCCAGCCAGTCACTAAGCATGTTGCTACTTACCTTTGCAAGATCCCTCACACCCTGTCTTCTCCTCACCATTTCTACAGCACCTCTTCCTCACCCCATCTCCATCCAGGACCTTATTACCCTTCACCTCGACTGTGGCCTCCTCCCCTGCCTACCTGCCTCTATCTCAGTGTCCTCCAATCCATCCCACACCTGCCTCACTCCACTTCCCAAAACAGTGTGCTCATGATGTCACTCTCTTCAAAATCCATCAGTGACACCTGGAACCTTCCTATATCACCCTGTCACTTGTCTTTCTCCTCCACTGGACTGGAGGCTTCTTGAGAGCAGCTCACTTATCTACATTGCCTGAGGCTCCACGCCTGGCAAAGAGGAAGTCTCAGCAAGTGTCTGTTGAGAGGATACCTTCTTTTAGTAAAATAGGAGGTGAGAATGGACGAAGGTGCAAGTGGGGGCTCGAGTAGTGCAGAAAAGTCTGCACAGCTGCTGCAGAGGGAATTTTATTGAAAATTAGCAAAACAAGAAAAGGATTGCTCAGAGAGGTCATGGTGGGAATGTTTGGGAGTGGGAATAGTCCAGGTTGGGCAGGGAGAGAAGTGCACCTCAGAAGGCCCCCAGGTGAGGAGAAAAAGGGGTTTGGGGACCAGAGATTTTGAAACTAGGCAGGCAGGAGGAAGTGGTGGGAGCCTGGTATATCAGACTTGCAATCTGGAGGAGATGGCTAAGTGATAACCAGGATGGCAGTGTAGCCTAATGTGCTGCACTAAATGGAGGCCAATTAGAAATGAAAGAGGAGGTCACCGGAGGTGAGAGGTCAGCATCTGGGTGTGAAAGCCAAGAGGTTGGAGCCAGGAAGAGAGGTTGGCCAGGTACCAAGTCCCAGAAGAAGCCTTAACTGTAAATCTGAGGCTCAGAAAGGTCAAGGGAGGTGAGGATGGGAGGAAGGTAGTACAAGGGAAGAGTTCAAAGGTGGCTTTGAACCACCTTTCAAGTGGAGGTGGAGGGCTTCCCTCGTGGTGCAGTGGTTGAGAGTCCGCCTGCTGATGCAGGGGATACGGGTTCGTGCCCTGGTCCGGGAAGATCCCACATGCCACGGAGCGGCTGGGCCCGTGAGCCATGACTGCTGAGCCTGTGCGTCCGGAGCCTGTGCTCCACAACGGGAGAGGCCACAAGAGTGAGAGGCCCGCGTGCCGCAAAAAAAAAAAAAGGAAGTGGAGAGGATGGTGGGAGAACAATGCCTGGGAGCAGTGCTGGGGGTGGCTGAGGGGAAGGAGTGGCAGGGTGTCTGGAGAAAGCAGGCTCCAGTGTCCCCCACATTCCTGCAGACACTCCCTTCCTGATCCCCTCAGGCAAATACCACCTCTCTCTCGTGCCCCAAGTTCAACGCCCAGGGAAGGAAGATGGGTCCAGGGAGAGTTGTCTCCTGCCTTTCTCCTCCTCCCTATCAGGCCACAACAAAGCAGGGAAGGGGGTCTTCCCCAGCCCCCAATAGTCAGGGTCAGGGCAGCCACCTCAGGGCTGATGTCACAGCAGGCCTCCAGCCAGAGCCCAAGTCTGTTTTCATTCCTGCTCCATGAGACAGGAATAATTAATGAGAAACAGAGAAGGGAAGAGAGGCAAAGCGGAGGGACAGAGCTCCTTGCCTGTCAGACTGCCCCCTCCCCCAAGGTGGAACCCTGTACCATTCCTGGACTGTGGGGAGAGTGTCACTCTGAAGTGGCCCAGGTGAAACACTTCTAGGTTCCCTTAGGCTCCTTTCCAAGCTATCCTGTAGTGGGAAGAACACAGAACCGTGGGTAGGTTAGGTCTGATTCAGATCTTGCCTTTGCCATTGACTGGCTCTGTGACCTCAGCCAAGCCATGTCATCTCTCTGAGTTCTTCTGTAGAATGGGGATAGAAGGCATCAGGTGCTCAGAAATGCTTGTAGACAAATGTGCCTTGCAGCAGGGAACAGGTAGAGCAGAGGGCTACAGAAGTAGCAATGGAGAGGGTGCCCAAGTAGAGTTGTAGAACTGCTGGGACCAGGTGCCCAAGACTAGTCTTCTGGGCCGTGATAAGTGGAAGGCCCAGCTGGGGAGGAATTATGGAAGAGGGGAAGTCTTGGTCAATGTCATTTGTCCATGACCCTGTTCCTTCCTCATCCTGAGTTGGAATGTCCTGTGTGCCCCTGGACTGCCCTGCTCTTACCTGGCACAGGACCTTTGCTTATACTGCTCCCTTCTCCCCTCTTGCCAACTGCAAACAGCCTCCAAGGCTTAATTCAAGTCACCTTCTGTGGCAACCTTCTTTGATGGAATTCCCAGCCCAGGTCCCTTCCTTCCAGCCCCTGGTGCTTACCTAGCTGTAGCACTTACCTCACCACATTGTATTAGTTGATTTATATATCAGTGTCCCCCTCTGAGCTGTGTGTACCTTGAGGAAGTGGGAGCTGTAACCGGTTCATCCCCACACCCTCAGCTCCATACACTCGGACTGGCATATGGAAGAGCCCAATGAAGGTATGTTGAATAAATGGAGGGAGGGAGGGAGGAAGGGAGGGAGGGAGGAAGGGAGGGAAAGAGGAAGGGAGGGAAGATATACTCAGGGTCAGATACCAAAAGGCTAAATAAAGGGACCTGGATAGTAATGGGGGTCCCAGCTTCCTCTGCTGGGCATCAGATAACTGGTTAGAGGACCCCCTAGCCTTGTCCTAGACTGGCTCAGGTCACTAAAGCTGTGATTTGATCCTGCACCCATAATATTTACTTTGCCTTGTAATTATATACATTTTTTGCATGATTATTTGAAGAGCATCTATGTTCCTATTAGACTAAGCTCTTTGAAGCAGCATCTGTCTTTGCTCTTGTTCATCACAATATCCTAGTGCCCAACACAATGCCCGACACATAGCAAATATCCAGTAAATATTTGAAAAATGAATGAATATTGGAGGGAAGGAATCTCCTCCCCCACCCCCAAACAGACCCAGGATCAGTGCACTAAGGGGAGAAATGCAGAAACCATGGTCCCTCGGTTCGTTGGCAAGTTGCTGCGTTCTCTACCCCTTAATGAGTTTCGTCACCCTCACCCTCACTGCCATCAAACCACCCAGGCCCCAGCAGCCCTATCCTAGGAAGTGGGCCAGTGCCTGGGCTAAGCCTGCAGCATAATGTCCAGCAGCCCCGTGGCTGAAACGGGGTTGGTGGATTTTCCCCCGTGCCTTGGTTTCCCCCCTGCTATGTCACCAAGCACTACTCAGCATTTTCCTGTTCGTATATTTTATTCAAACGTCATACTAATAAAAATGGTAGCTGACATTTTTGAGTACTTACTATGATCCCAGAACACACTTTACAGGTATTAACTGATTTAATGTTTGCAACAATCTCATGAGGTAGAAATGATTACTACACCTTTTTATAGATGAGGACATCCAGGCACAGAGAGGTCAACCTGCCCGAGGTCAAAGACTAGGAAGCTGGGCTTTGACCCCAGGTCTGCCTATACTCTAAATCTGCAGCCATTCCCACTGCACTACCCCAGTCACCCCAGATCTCCGGGTTCTAATCCAGGGTCTGGCCACCCAGACTTAGATCCAACAGCTGCTGTCCAGGGACCTCTCCCTGGGGCCATCTTGGAAGAGGGGGATACTGTCAGGGGCTGAGCAAAGTCTAGAGCAGCTTACTCTCTCTACCTATCCCTACTCTCTGTGCTCAGGCACAGAGAGAGGCACGAAATGTGTCATTTGGGGCTGCAACTCCCTCTCTGGGGCAGATGGGATGAGGGAGGTGAGGGGAAGCTGCCGGTACCCCAGGGCTAACACTTCCCGCCCAGCCCCTATCCCACTGGCTTCCCTTTTTAAGCACTAACTTGGGAGATCTAATTTCCTGCCCCCAGGTATGTGTAATTAATTAACGAAGACTCTAACCAGATTAAGACCTCACTACCTCTCATTCCTCACCTGCCCGCAGGAAAGCCAGACCCCTCCGGAGTACCCTCATCCTTCCTCTGCCCTAACCACTCCCCATCCCTCTTTACCCAACTGCTCCTGGGTCTGAGGACTCATCCCAGCCCCCAGTGAGACAGACACAGGTTAGCAGGGTTAGGCGGCCCAGGTGGGAATGCACTGGGGGGGGAGGAGCCTTCCAGGAAGGAGGATTTTTGTCCTTCCTTCTCAGCATCCCTTCCCCCACCTCTTTTCAGTCGTGGGAAGCTTTTATGGTGTGTTGGTTGGGAGATGGGGCCAGGGAGGATCTTGTAACAGGACGTGAGAACCTGGGTAAGGAAGGTGACTTGGGGACATAGTGTGCATGCAGGGGAGTACAGATCTGATCACACGTGAAGGGAGGTATGTGTCCTGTGCTGCACAGGGCATATCCAACAGAGTACCTTATGCACCCCGATTGCTGAGTTCCAGACGCCCCTTGAAATCTTCAGCCTGGAGCGCACACACCAAGTGTCCCTTCATTGTGCGGCTCCCAACCCGCCCACCCCTACCCCCCCACCCCCACCCCCACCCCGCGCCGGCGCTCAGCGCCCAACTGTCCCGCTCCCTCTGCCTACCCAGTAGGCGGCGATGCCTTACCTCTTCGTGCGGAGCCCCCAGCCCAGACTCCCGCTAAAATGATTAGAGTGAAGGAATAAGTTAGGGAGTCACTCCAGGAGACGCGGGCCACGGACCCTCCCCCATTCCGCAGCCTCGGGAGTAGGAAGTGGACACTTGAGCAGGAGCTTGGAACGCCCCCTCCCCTTTATCTGAGCCCTCAGCCCGGGAATGCGGCGCAGGGTGTGCAGGACGCCACTCAGCACCGCGTCCCCTCCCCTGGCCGCCCGCCACACCTCGCGCCGTTGACAGCGGCGGCGCCTGGGCCCAAGGCGGCCTCGGGGCCCCACATCGTCCCTTCGAGCCCCCGCCCTCGGCAGAGTCCCCAACCAGGGAAGAAAGGAGGGCTCGGTGGAGGAGCTCCGTCCCACCCGATCCCCGGTCCCCGGGTCCTCCCCACCCCGCCTCCCACCCCACCCCCTCGGGGCGGCCCCTCCCCCGGGCAGCCACTGCAGCGCTGCTGGGCTCCGTGGGGGGAATACTAAGGAGTGGCGCGGCGGGAGAAGCCCCAGAGCCCCAGAGCGGGAGCGCGCGGCGAGGGGCAGAGCGGCCCCCGGAGCCGGCACCGCGCGACAGGCGCGCCCCTGACCCTCTCCCCGCCAGGTTTTGAGCCGGCGGGCCGAAACCCTCCACCTCCGCCTTAGACCAACTCCATTCCCGCCGGCCTGGCCTGCCTCCCGGGGCCGGTCCCCTGCACCTGAAATAGCTGCCTGGGCCTCCACAGCTGCAGCATCGCCTCCCCCTAGCTACTGCCCCCACTTAGAATTCCTCTACGGAGCTCTGCCCTGCCTGGAAAGATGTGCGATATCTGTGAGGCTTTGTCCACACTCCCTCCCGGGTCCAGTCAGACCCGGATGGGCAGGTTCTTTAGAAACCTGTTCCATGCCCCACCAAGGTTTATTGCCCAAGGTTCCCTCCTTCTGACCCTGGGAAAGTGACTGCACACACCTCCCACCCCACCTCCCTGCGTGTGTCTGCATCTATGGGGCCTCTGAGCCCCACGCCCACTCCACCCCCTTTCTCCTTTGACATTTATTTCCAGAAGCTGTTTTCCTAACCCTCTCCCTGGTTCTGGTTATTTATCCTCTGAACCTTTCAAGTGTGCAGGCAGTCTCTGGGTGGGAATCCCAGCCTCGGGCCTCACTTACTGGCTCAGCGACTTTGGGCAAGTTACTTAACCTCTCCCTTTCCTCCTCTGTAAAAAAGAGATAAAAATACTTCCTTCCCTGGCTGGGTTGTTGTGAGATTAAATAAGATCCGTGTATAAATGGAGCGGTTTAGCCCAGTGCCAGGAGCATAGTAATCGTTCAGTAAAGAGGAGCCACATTTCTCCACTGACACTTGCTGAAAGGAGCTGGCCTCTGCATCCGAACACCAGTGGGTTCTCATCCCCTTTGTCCAGGGACATGTGACCCTGGGAGCTGACCAACTCTCTCTACCCCCAGCCCCCTTAGAGACAATGGGTGTGAAACACCATCTGTAAAACACCTTCCAGACTCCAACAGCCCCTGGGAAGGCCTGGGCCTTAGAAGGAAGGAGCTCTGGGGTAGTTTGCTCTCTACTGTTACTGCCCCACTTCCAAGAAGTTAGATGCAGCAAGGCTGAAGCATAAAAGGGAAGTTGTCCTTGGAGAGGCTTGGATCTGGCCTCCCAATGACTCCTGGGAATTCTGAAGGGCTGGTGCTGAGGGACTGTGAACTCGAGGGCATCAGGGAATCCTGCCTTGGGAGGTCGAATGAGAAGGGGCAAAAGAATCATCTTATTGCCTTTATTTCGCTGACGGCCCAGCTAGCCCCACGGCAGGGCAGAGGGCCAAGCTCTCACCCATACTCTCTGTGCAGGCCAGTGCGTACACATACCACACACACACACACACACACACACACACACACACACGCACACACACATACTCACTCACTCACATCCGACCTCTGGCTCTGAGAGTCAGTCTCTGGGGGGCAAGGGGTTGCTCCTCAGCCTGCCCCTGCCTGCCCTTTTATGACAGCACCAAGGGCGGGGGTGGGGCAGGGCCCTCAGCCCCCAGAACAAGTCCCTGTGCAAACTGGAAAGGCCAGCTGGCTTCAGGATGGGGGTGTCACATTTCCCCATTCCTGGAGTTCCCTCCTCCAGTTCCTGAGGGAGGGACTGCTCTCTGCCTACCTGGGGGTCCAGACCCCTGCCAGGGCTGGGCCCTATGGAACCCAGGTTTATTCCCCACCTGACCGTGCCAGGACCTCCAGCACTGAAGAACAGCCAAGTCTGAGGTGGTGGGGATCCCCCACTGGAGAACAGGAAGGCCGGGGCCCCGAGGGGCTTGGGAGGGGTCATCACCCCCTCTCCTAATCCGTCTTCAATATGAAGAGGTTTGGGGCAAACTTCCTGGGGAGGGAGCACAGGCCTGGAGGAGAAGTCCTAGCTTGGGCCTTCCCCAGACTTCCATCTTCTGGGCCACAGCCGAAGGCCAGGCATCCAAAAGTCCCAAAGTCCAGCCAGCTGGTCAGAGTTCCTGCACAGTCCTTGGAGGGCACCCATCCAGCGGGAGTTGGGTGTCAGACCTGCACAGGCAGCGTCTGGTTCATCTGCAGCCGCATGTCCTGGATACTGCTGAGGATCTTCTTCTGGTGGCCCGCCAAGGTGACCCCGATCCGGAGCAGGTCTCTGTAGACGGGCCAAGGGCACAGTCAGTCCCTCCCCCACTGCCCACCACTCTGGGCCCAGCTCAGGGCCCCCAGCCCTGCCCCTCCAAATGGGAGGCACACTCACTCTGCGGTCATCTGGGCCACCAGGTCAAAGGATGCAAACCCCGCACTGACAAAGCTCTCCTTGTACCGCCCCATCTTGATGGCATCTAGCCAGTCACCAACTGTCGTGAAGGTCGTGTAGTCTGGGACCGTGCGGTCCAGGAGGGGCTGTGACATGCTGTGGGGAGAAGAGAGGGACTTGATGAGTCCTGATGTCAGGGGAAGCAGGGGTAATGCTGCTGGCTCGGGAGCAGGGCAGGGGCAGAGGCAGAGGAACTGACCCAGACTGGGCACTGGCGATGACCTTAAGGCTGGCGGCGTTGCGGATGAGCTTGTCCAGGGTGTTGACGATCTGGGAGAATTTGGGCCTGAGGTTCCGGTCCCGCACCCAGCAGTCCAGCATGAGCTGGTGCAGTGCTGTGGGGCAGTCCATGGGTGGGGGCAGCCGGTAATCCTGCTCCACGGCATTGATGACCTGAGCCAAGAGCAGGGAACCCTGGAGTGAGCCACCACTCTGCTCCCCAGCCAGCTCCCACCCACCCGAGCGCTCTGGCTGGCCCCACTCACATCCTGGTTGCTCATGTCCCAGTAGGGTCGCTCGCCATAGCTCATGACCTCCCACATGACGATTCCATAGCTCCAGACATCACTAGCAGAGGTGAACTTCCGATAGGCTATGGCCTCTGGGGCGGTCCAGCGAATGGGGATCTTCCCGCCCTGGTGGGGGGGGCACACGCCCTTCACCCTATGTCTCCGGGCTGATGCCCAGCCCCGAGCCCCTGCCTGGTTGGCCCCGCCCCCAGTCTCCCTCCCGGCGGCTTCCTGTACCAGGGAGCTGGTGTAGGTAGGATCAGAGGGATCATCCTCCAGGAAGCGGGAGAGGCCAAAGTCTGAGACTTTGCAGACTAGGTTGCTGTTGACGAGGATGTTGCGGGCAGCCAGGTCTCGGTGCACGTAGTTCATCTCAGACAGGTACTTCATGCCGGCAGCGATGCCCCGCAACATGCCCACCAGCTGGATGACCGTGAACTGCCCGTCGTTGAGCTGGAGGCAACGAGCAGGCTCAAGGGGGTGCCCACTGCCTCCTGCCCGGCCCGGGCCCACCCAAGGCCTTCCTGCCTGCCCACCTGCCCACCCTCTTCAAGTCCTCCAAGACCATGCCTCATGTGCCCCTCTGACCATGCCCATCGTGCACTGAGAGTAAGGAAGCTGCCCTCCTGTGTGGCCGGCATCTGCATATATCAACCCAATTAACCCCTGTGAGGACCCAAGTAATTCTTACCATTCTCATTTTACAACCAAGGCAGCTGAGACTCAGAGAGGTTAAGTAAAGCCTGAGGTCACACAGGCAGTAGGGGGCGGGCAGAGTCCGGATGAGAACTCTGGTCTTTCTGGCTCTGAAGGCCCAGCTCTTTCC
>NW_006796752.1:3745605-3748325 GCF_000442215.2 Lipotes vexillifer | reverse complement strand
CCATGCCACCTCGGTAAATATTTGGACTTGAATAGGGTCTGCCTGACTTGTGGGAGGGGGTGGTTTGCCCAACCTAGCTCTCTGGGGGGGTGGGGGGAGGAAGAGGGGGAGGGGCCGCGGGCTGGCTCTTACCCGGAGGAAGGAGTCCAGGGCACAGTTCTCCATGAACTCAGTAAGGATCATGACCGGCCGACTTTTGGTGACCACGCCCTCCAACCGGATTATGTTGGGATGGTCAAACTGACCCATGATGGAGGCCTCGCTGAGGAAGTCCCGCCGCTGCCTCTCTGTGTAGCCCACCTTGAGCGTCTTGATGGCCACAAACACTTCCCGGCGGCCAGGCTGTTTTAGCCGACCCCGGCACACTTCCCCGAACTCCCCTGCAGGGCACAGGGCACAGATAGTAAGCCATTTCTGTGCCCAACCACCTCTGCCCTCCCTCGGGGTCACCACCAGCCTCTCCTCCCCACCCCAGGGGACTCACCAGCTCCAATCACCTCCTCGATCTTGACGCAGGACACATCGATCTCCTTGGCAAACTCCCGCACAGCCTCATTAGGGTCTTCGTAGGTAAAAGGGTCGATATAAACCTTCATTCCAGGAGCAACTAAGGAAGAAAAGGTGGGCGTGAGAGGGGGTGAGGTCCTTGAGCTGGGGACAGTGAGGGAACTCTGCGACCCGAGATACTGCCCCAGGCTCTTCCCCCAGACAGGAACACATTCCCAGCCTCTCTGCTAAACCTGCTCCGTATTCCTCTGTTGAAGCCAGAACTTGCCCCTCCCCACCCCGCCACTGTCCTCTTGGTGAGAACTAGTAACCATGACGGCTAGACACCTAGGATTCTTCTTTCTCCCTCATCTCTCATCGTGTCAAAATCTATTTCAGATCCGTCCCTCCCCTCATTCCCACTGCCCCCGACCTTGTCCAGGCCATCAACACTCAGACTACTGCAATAGCCTCCCAGCTGGGCTCTCTGCCTCTAGACTTTGCTCACCAATCTAGCCCACATACCTGTCTTCCTACAACAGTACCTTCATTGTATTGCTCCCCAGCTTGAGAGCCTTTCAGATTACTGGTGGTGCAGTCAAGTCCAAACTCCTCTGCCTGCCTTTCACGACCCTCCAAGGACTGGCTGCAACTACCCAGCCTGGCTTCCCAGCAGCTGTCAAACCAGCCTTCTCACTGGCCCCCCTGTCGGGCACTCTCCCCACCCCACCCACTACCTTCCAGAGGCTCCTCTAGCCAGGAATGTTCTCCCCCACCTCTCTAAACCCTGCTTATCCCACCTGGCTCAGCTCAGCCCAAAGCTATGTCCTCCAGGAAGCCTTCCTCTTTTCTGAACTCTCACTGCCCTCTGTCCCAGGAACACCCAGTTTAACACTTAATTGTTCTCTCATTGTTTCCTGTGTATACCTATGTTGTCTTTCTTACAAGACTGACTACCCCTGAGGACAGGGGTCACATCTCACTCATCTCTGGGGCTAGCGGGAGTGAGGTAGGGGCTCAGGAAATGGCACTTAATTGGAAGCAGGAGGGGGCAGCCAGGGTAGGAGTTAAAGGAATAAAGTCCCAGACAGGGAAAGGGGTGTCTCCAAGCCCTGCAGGGACGAAGGGAGCTTTGGGAGGTTGGGATAAGGAAGCAAACTCACTGTATTGCTGCAGCTTCTCCGTGTACTCCGAATCAGAGCTGTGCCGCTGCTTCCTGGAGGGGCGGGGTGGAGGGTAGGCATGAGACAAGTCCGCAGCTCCTTCCCTTCAGGGGACCCTTGGGCTCACAAGAGGGACAGAGAGCATAGAGGACCACCCAGTGCCTGGTGCTATGGTCAGTGGCTACAGCTGCCACTGGGTCTCCAGGCAAGAGGCTCAGTGGACTTGGTCCCTGAGGGAATCTGCCAGTAGATTCAGGGGACAGGGAGGGGACAGGACGAGGACATAGGCATGGACTGGAGAGAGCCTTTCCGACAAGGATAGCCTGGGCCTAGGAAGGCTGTGGTTCTAGGTCTGACTTGGGTGATGGTTCACCTATGTGGCGAGAGGGCTCTAGGGCACTAAAGGGAAGCTCTAGTCAGCCCCTGGGCCTGGGAGTACCTGAGGCAGACGACAGCAATGACCACAATAGCTACCACGAAGACAAGCCCGGCCGTGGCAGAGCCCACAATGAGGGGGAGCTGCTCCTGGAGCTGCTGGGCACCAGAGCCTAGAGACAGGGAGGGGACAGGTGAGTGGTGGGGTGGAAAGTGTGGACAGGGGCAGGGACAGGTGTGTGGGGGCATGTACCTCTCTCACTTGTGGTCTCAAACTCAGCCGGGTGGCTGTACTGCCCATAGCCAGCTACGGTGCGGGCGCGGACCTGGACCACGTAGCGGGCGTCAGGCCGCAGCCCGTCCAGCTGCACGGAGTTCTTCTGGCTGGTCACTGTGGAGGCGATGCCTTCACTCTGCAATACCAGGAGGAAGGCTGTGTCTCAGTGGGCCCTGACGCCCGTCGGCCCCTGCCCACCCCCCACTCAATACCCAAGGCCCCTGACACTATCTGGGGTAACCTTCTTGCCCCAAGGCCTCCTCCTGCCCCTGGAGGCTCTGACCTTCTCAAAATACTTCATCTCGTAGTCCAGGATGACCCCGTTGGGCCGCTCTGGGGGTGCCCAGGACAAGGTCAGGCTGCTTCCGGAGCTGCTGTGCAGGTGTAGTGTTGGCACTTCAGACGGGGCTAGGGGAAGA
>NW_006796752.1:3730847-3745442 GCF_000442215.2 Lipotes vexillifer | reverse complement strand
GAAGAGCGGGGGGCTCATCACGGGCCCTGGCATCCTTCCTAAGGACCCAGTTCCCATGGGACCCCCGATGGTCTGTGCCCCAGGCAACCTCAGCTCTATGTGGGGGAAGATGACCCAGGCCCTACCCTCCTGTGTGCCCTCCTCACCAGCCTGGTTGGTGGTGATATTCACAGCCGCGTAGTGGGGGGGCAAAGGGCTCTTGCCCGAGACACCGTTGACTGCCTGCACCTCAAAGGTGTAGCGCGTGTGGGCCAACAGATGGCTGATGTGGACCCGGCGTTCTGTGAGGCCCAACTGCCGAGGCACAAACTCCACATTGTCATCACAGCGTGAGCAGGTCGTGGTGCCCCCGGCCCCAAGGCCCCCATGGCACTTCTTGCAGATGACATTGTATAGGAGGTCGTCCCGGCCACCCAGGTCCCGGGGCTCACTCCATTCGAGGATCAGCGAGGTCTCATTCACATTGGAGATCACACCCCGCGGTGGAGACGGCACCGCTGTGGAGAAGGTGGAAGGAGAGGACGGTGAGCTAGGGCCCTAAGACCACCATCTGTCCAGAGCTCCTGCACACTCCAAGCTGCTTCCTACCTCCTTACCTTTACCTCTGCTTTAATATCCTACTCTTCTTCACTGGGCACACTCCTATTTATTTGGCCTTTAAGGCTCAACTTGAGAGGTCACCTCCTCTTGGAAACCTTCCTTGGTTCATTCTCTTCCCATCCTCTGCATTCCCGTAACAATTCCTGGGCATCCCTCCAGCCCAGCACTTAGCACATTATATGGTCATTATCTGTTTCCACATCTGTTTCTCCCACCAGGTTGCAAGCTCCTGGAACAGTGACTGTATCTTTTCCTCCACATCCCTGGCGCCTGGCAATTCCTGGCACTAAAGGCCGAAGCAGGGAAAAAGCAGGACACCAGGCTGCCCCAGGGTTGTGAGGTCCCCTCTCTGGTTAGAGCTGGACCAAAAGAATAGCAGTTCTAGACAGAGGAAGGAGTAATGGACTAGAGGGTCCTAGCCAGTTTCTGATACCCAGCGAGGAGCTAACAAATGCTTATTAAGTGTTGATGCAAGGGCTAAGCCTTTCAGCTCACCTGGCTTCTGGCTCAGGGCCGGTCACTTCCTACCTGTGCCATGTTGACCACAACGTCTAACCCCCCTGAGCCTCAGTTATCCTATCTGGAAAGTGGAGCTATTCATAGAGACTGTTTAGGCACCCCCAGGCTGGCTCGCAGAGGGAAGGCCTGGAGTGGGAGGCCTTCCAGCATGAGGATGCGCGTTCACTCACTGGTACAGGCACTGTCTGCAGAGTCGGAGTCTGCGCGGTAGAAGTTACTGTGGCAGGTGCAGATGCTGGAGGCTGGCGAGGTGGTGCGGCTGTTGGGCGGGCAGGGCAGGCAGGGCCCCTCTCCCTGCTTCGCCTTGTAGCTCCCAGGGGGACAGGCTGGTGGGGGAGAAGAGGATGGATGTCTCACCTCCAACCCTGCAGACTCCAACCTGCCACACCTCTGTGGGAATCTGGCCCTTCCCAAGCACAGGTCTCGGTCCCGCACCTCCCAGACTGCGGAGGCAGTGCTGGTACCGCCTAAGTCCAGCTGCAGCTACAAAAGGCCCTTTTGCCCCGTGGAAACCCCACGTCAGCAGACTCCTCCCCGCCCCTGCCCCGACCCCGACCCCCAACTCTGGGGCCTCACAGACGAAGATGTCAGCTCCATCACCCGGACGGCCTGGACTTGTCGAGGCAGGGATGAGAGGGAGGAGGAAGAGGAGGGAGGGGGACGGGAAGAGACCATTAGTGGGCTGGCAGCAGCCTCTACTCTGCTGGGGTGCCCCCACCCCTCCCTGAAGCTCAAGGATAATTATTCCTGAAGATCCTGAAGAACACCCCAGAACAGCCAGGAGGTGGGGCCTCTGAGTTTCACAGCCAGCCTCTCTCCCCACCCAACCAGGAGCAGGGCAGCAGCTCCTTTCTGCCCTGGGGCAGGGGTGGGTGCTGAGGAGGGGTGAGAAAAGGAGAGAAGGAAAGCAGGCAGGAAGGCTGGGGTCACCTGGAGTTCAGAGGCCTCAAAGCATCCACGAGGGGAACCCCAATCCCCAAAGGGAGC
Source organism: Lipotes vexillifer (assembly GCF_000442215.2). NCBI lineage: Eukaryota > Metazoa > Chordata > Mammalia > Artiodactyla > Lipotidae > Lipotes > Lipotes vexillifer. The sequence continues at coordinate 3,743,336 of NW_006796752.1, read as the reverse complement.
CCAGAGCTCGGTGCCTGAACACCCCTTCAGAGCCTCTATTTGGGCCTGGGCTCTGAAGAGTCCCCATATCTACAATGGCCATATAATTTATTATTCAAACTGCACTATTTTGAGAGTGAAAGCGGGCACTAGTAATAATCACGTTAGCATGACAGGCATAAACCAGGACTGCCCTGGACACACTAAAGCATACGGTCATCCTGACCATATACAACTGCCTTCGGGGAGGTCGTCCGGGGTGTGGTATGCCCAGAGTTGGGTCTGTGCCCTTCTCTGGGGTTTAATCTCCCTCGACTAAGGTGATATTCCATCCCAGCTCTTTTGAGCCAGTGGGAGAGGGGGCAGGGGCCAGGCCAGCCTAGTTGCTATGGGAACCATAGTGCATTTCCTGCTAGGGACCTGCAAAGTGTTAGCCGCTATTCAGGTTGTCAGGCTCATCACCCCCACCCCTTTCTCCACTTAGGAGGAGGAAGTCTGGGGGCAGGTTCCCATAGAGAAGTGGAGAGGGGCAGGGCAAGGCACTGTTCACCTTCCCACGACAGCACCCGACACTGGGCCTCACAGCCAGGTTGGGCCTCCAGCCCCCTTACACTGAGGGTTGTGCTAACAGCCAGCTCCCACCCCTAGTAGCTTCAGCTTGCAAGTGCCAGGAGGGATAACAGGGCAGAGGGGACAGAAGACAAGGCCCTCAGCACCTTGGCCTGCGTGGTACAGCACTGGATGAGGCTGCAGTCCCAGCTCCCACATTCCCAGCTATGAGGCCTAGAGTGCAGAACCTCTCTGGGCCTTCTTATTGGCTAAACAGGAGACGTAGCTGGAATCTACCTTACAAAGTTGTGGTAAGGCTCAGATGAGAGAACCTCTCATGAACAGGTGTTATAGCTGGAAAACCTAGCACACTGTGAGGTCTTATGAGTCTCGGCAAGCCACCCAAGACAGGCCTCCTAACCTCCTCGTCTATGAAACCGGGACCAAACAACCCTTGTCCCCCGTGCATCCCAGGGCTCCCGAGAGTCACAGCTAACACTTACATGGTGCTGTCTTCCCCACGTCCCAGGCACTGTTCCAAGGGCTGCCACGCACTGACTCAGTTAAGCCCCACTACAACTCCACGAAGGAATCCCCATTAATGTGCCCACTTTGCACATGAGGAAACCGGGGTTCAAAGAGTTAAATAACTTGCCCGAGGTCTCACAGATGGTAAGTGGCAGAGTCAGGACTCAGGACTCCAGAGACTGGGCCCCTGACCTCTGTGCTGTAAATACTACTTCTCATGATGCAGACGAGGCCCCCCGGGTAAGGCGGCCAAGCACGAGGTGCCTGCAGCTCTGGGTCCCACCCAATACTTGCAGGGTGAAACAGACACGTGGAGCTGGACAAACGGGCATCTCTGCTGGCCTCCCGAGACCCCGAGTATGTTCTTCAGCTGCCTCCTTGTCAAAGATTCTCCATGTCTTCCCTCCTCTCTCTTTAGTTTCATTTTTTTCTCCTGGTATTCTGGTGTCTCTCCTCATTTTCTCTCATCTCCCTCCTTGCACCATGTTTTCTGCACCTGATACCCCTCCTCCCTTTCCTCCCTCTGCCCCAGACCTGAGGCCAGAGCCCCCTGTCTGGCAGGTAGGAAGCGGTGGGTAGGGGGCAGCGGGCGGCTGTGGCCCAGACCCTCCCCAGGCCAGTCCCCACTCACGGCGGCACTGGGACTCCTTGGCAGCTGGCTCGTGGCCGGTGGCACAGGTGCAGGCACCCACAGGCACCATCCACTCCCCGTCACCGTTGCAGTAGAGCTTGAGGGGTACCGACACCTCCACAGCGTTGGCGATGCAGGTGCCAGGGGCGATGACCAGTGAGGTGGGCTCAGCCCCAGTGAGGGTCTCGGGGAAGAGCGCGAAGCCTGCGGTGGTGGATGCGCACTTCTTGTAGAAGGCACGCACGGAGATGAGCGACATGCAGGCGCCCTGGTCCTGGAAGGCCAAGTAGAAGCCGGCCTTGGAGAGTGGCCCGAAGCTGCGCACCTTGGTGTTGACACGGCCGGCATCGAGCCGCGAGAAGCTCTCATCGGGAGCGATGGTGTCCACCTTCACGTAGGGGTTCTCCATCCAGAAGGGGGAGGAGGCCGAGGCCACGTCGCTGTCAGCCTCATAGTAGAAGAGGTTGAAGGTCTCCTTGCAGGAGCCAGGGATGTTGGGGATGCTGTTGCAGTCACGCACAGTGAACTTGAGCTCCACGTAGACCCGCTGCACGTCCTGCCGCCAGATGAACCCTGTGCGAAGCCAGTTGTTCTGGCTTGACTCGCGCACGTTACACACCTGGTACGTGCGGATGGGGTTCATGGCCTCGTCATAGCCGCTCACCTCTTCCCACTGTGCAAGTGAAAAAGACAGAGAGTAAGCACCGGCATTTGCCGGGTGCTTATCACATGCCCAGATCTGCTATATTTACTTCACAGAGATGCTTCCATGGTGTAGTGGTTGAGCACACAGACTACGTGGGTTCAAATCCCAGTTCTCTGCTTGTGGTGTGACTACAGGTAAGTCACTTAACCTCCCTGTGCCCCCACTTCCCCATCTGTAACATGGTAAGAAGAAGATGTATAAGGAATAAATGACTGTAAATGACTACAGCACTTAGAATGGGGCACTTGATAAGTACTATGTGAGAATGAGCTATAATGTTTATTATCTTTATGCCTCAATTTCATTGTCTATAAAGTGGGACTGATTGCAAGTAAATGAGGCTGTGAGGAATTAAATCAATTTAATATATGTAATGGGCTTGCACCAATGCCTGATACAGATAGAGCAAGCATTCAATAAACTTTGGTTATCACTATTACCATCACATTTAACCTTCACAGCTCCTTAATAAGGTATTGGTTCGGCCAAAAAGTTCGTTCAGCTTTTTCTGTAACATCTCACGGAAAAACCCAGACAAACTTCTTGGCCTATCCAATACATCTGTTGTCCCCACTCCAGAGGAGAGGAAGTCAAGACTCACAAAGGCAGGGACTTGCCCAAGGTCACAGTCAGGTCTGGTGACTAAGGGCCTGTAATATCACCCAAATCCAGTGTTCCAGAACTTAGTGTAGTTGTGAAGGACATCTAGGGAGGCTAATTAGAACACTTTAGAGACGTCAGGACTACAGGAATATAACAGTCAAGAAATGGAGGCCCAGAAAGGCAAACTGTCTTGCTCAAGGTCACACAGCAAGTCAGAGATCTGGAACCAAGGTTTCCTTGTTCCCAAGCACCCAGGAAGGAGGGAGGTGGTCAGGACAGACATGCAAATGGCTGTCAGGCAGGAGAGGGATGGAAATAGGCTGAAGACAGGCTGTGGGGTGGGCAGAGGGAGAATGAGACAAAGGTGGTGTGTATGGGGGAAGGGGGACAGAAGCAGGCTGAAGAATCAGAGATGAAAACACAGAAATGGACCATCAGGCAAAGGAGGAAGGTGACAGATGAAGAGGATGGGGATGCCGCAAGAGGGGGAACTGACAAGCAGGGGGCAGAGGCAGCCCTTCTTGAGCCCTGCTGCAGGGCTTAATTGGCAACCAACACTCGGGAGAAATGGTGGGGAAGTCTTACCCCACTTTCTGGATGAGATGTCCATGCCAACTCAGATGTCACCCATTTTGTATCCATGAGGGTCTCTGGGGGAGCAAAAGGAGAAAAAAGGTCAGGGGCCAAGTTCAGGATGAAGAGAAAGAGGAGGTTGCCCAGGAAAGGCCAGGACACCAGACATTGATTCCCACCAGGTACTCCCACCCCATCCCCAAGTTCCCCAAACCCTCAGCTCCCCTGGCCCAGAGGAGACCCTGCAGCCACCCCCAGAGATGTCATAGCCCCAAAGATGTCTTGTCCGGCCAGCTGGGAGTGAGTGTCAGCTGCTGACCCCAGGTCTGGGTTAATGAGGCAGAAGCCAGGGCCAGTTCACACACCTACAGGCTCTGCTAATCTCCACACAAAGGGGCTGGCAGGGCCTTTATCCTGGAACAAAGGGCCGTGTGCTTCAGACCCTGCTGCTCAGGCCTCCCCTGACTCCACTCCCAGCACAAAGGCCCAGCTCCACACACGCCCAGGGGAAGGGAAGAGCAGTCACAGGCCAGAGCCCACTCTCACCCAGCCTCCCACAGACCACCTCCGGAGGACAGGACAGGAATGCTCTTTGAGGATGGGGTGAGGGCCACCAAGGCCCAGACTAGTTCCTCTAGAGCTAGTTCAGTTCTTCCTGCAATCCTTGGATAAAAGTACTGTTGGCGTACCTCTTTTACAGATGAGAAAACTGATGCCCAGATACAGTACATATAGGGCGTAAGGTAAAACTGTTAGGACTTGAGGTGAAAAGTTGAAAGGTGACTCAAATTCAGGTCTATCTGATTCCACAACTAACCCCTTAACCAGGGCACTCTGACTGCAATATGCCCCTCTGTAAAGGGGGAACAGAGAAAAGCCTGGAAAGCTCCTGTGTATACTTTAAGTCCCAACCAAGATGTCACCTCCTCCAGGAAGCCTTCCCTGAACCACCAAGTCAGGGTTGGATGCCTTCCTCCATGCATCCAGGGCCAGGTGCTTTGGTCATAGCACCGATCCTGTTCGGAGCTTCGGATTTTTTTATCTGTTTCCTTTTGCTCGGCCACAGGAGCCGCCTATTAATGTTTCTGACGTAAACTTGCTCCCCTAGGAACCTGGATCCTGGGTTCTGGCTTGAAAACTCTCCTCTCTGACAGTGTGACCCCAACATTAGACCTAGGAGCAGAAAAGAGGCCCCAAGTCCTTTCCCATAGCCTGGAAGACAGCCAGCAGTTCTCCCCTCAACTCCAAGCTGGAATGGGGCAGGGCTGCCCCAGAACTTCTGAAGGCCTCTACATCAACAATGGGGCAGGCTGGAGGTATCCAGGAAGGGAAAGACCCAAACCCCACAGGCTCCAGGCTTGCGGCCTTCGCCAGTTTCCTGCAGTCTGGGTCTGAGCCTAGGATGGTGGATGAGGCAGCTGTGGCCCCAGGCCCTCATGTGATGCAAAGGGAGCAGCGAGCAGCAGCCATTCACTTTGGGGAGTGAGGCTCCCTCGTCTTCCTGCAGCAGCAGCTGGTCCCTGGAGGGCGCGGCTGCAGGATGCGCTATCCCAGCTTCATCGTCGGTGGCCTGACAGGCCCCTCTGGCAGACAGACAGACACAGACATTTAGCAGGGGGGTAGAGGGGTACGGGAGGGAAGACGGGATGGGCAGAAGCAGGGGCCCTAGAGACAGGCAGGGAGGGAGACAGGCAGGCGGAGCAGGCGGATGGTGGGCGGCACCGAACTGGAGGGATGTGCGGAGCCGGCTGGCTAGGACCAGACAGCCGAGATGGCCGGCGGTGGACTACAAAAGACAGCGAGATGGAGAGACAAGGAGGCCCCAGGAGACAGAGACAGAGAGGGAGGCTGTCAAGTAGCCTCTTCGCTAGCCAGCGGCCCGGAGTACCGCTGTCCCTGGGAGCCGGCGAGCCAAGCGCACCCCCTCCCCCCAGCCAGTCCGCCTGCTTGTCTGCCCGCCGCCCGCCGCCTGCCGCCCGCCGCCGAGCAGGCCAGGGCTCCCACCGCTCCTTCGCGCTGCCTCCCTCCTCCATCTCCCTCACTTCCTTCTGCTCAGCCAGTGCCAAACCCATCTGGAACTGTTTAAACCCAAATATTCAGCCCCTCCCCCCTCCAGCCAGATTCCTCCGCAGTTTAAAACAAGCCCTGAGCCGGCTCGGAGAGGAGGAGTGGGGGGAGGGGGAGGGGGGGGGTTGGTAGGGTAGGATCTTCGTTTCTGTTTAATTTCTGGGGAGCGAGAGAGGGAGGGGGCGGGGATCGGCCCTCGGCCATCGCTCAGCCTTGGCCATCGCTCAATCTCGGCACATTTTTCCCATTAATGAGGAGAGGACTTAGATTTCGAGTCATGTGTGCCTGAGGAAGGGCTCGGTCACCCTGGTGGGGAGGGGGCTTGCTCTCTGGGGGAGGGGAGGGGCCTGCTCGCTTCAGCAAGAGGGAGACCCTGAGGTGCCTGGGTCCCAGCCTCAGGAAGAACATGGGGGGGGTCCCCAGAATCCATCTGTCTGGGGGTGGGGCGGGGAGAGACCCAGCCCAACAGAGCCCACCTTTTCTATGTGTGTGGCATGTGTGGGTGTGGGTGTGTGTGTAGGTACACACACGGGGGTAAAGGATACAGGTACAGGGGACAAGGACAAAAGAGGAATGAGGGAGCAATCTCCACACTCTCCAGCTGCCAACTGCACCCGCACCCTCCTCTGTCCCACCAAGTGGCTGCTCCCCGATACAGCCCCACCAACCCACAAAGCAAGCAGGGAAGTGGCCACCAGGCCTTTCTGGGATGTTCTGGGACTGGGGCTTCAATGCTCAGAAAGAAAGCAGCACCCCTTTCAGGTTTCACAGGGCCGCGGGGAACAGCCACGTGGCATCAGCTGTGTGGCCCCCGCCTGTGCACACACAGACGCACACACAACACCCAGTTCTCAGTGGCTGGGCTCATTCCCGCCACTGGGGCCAAACAGCGACAAGTCACACGTATGGTGGACAAAAACACACAAAGCCACAGCCATCCGCAAACACACACACGGCTTCACACACAGCTACAGTCTGTCTTTGACGGACACACGGATACATATGGTACAAGCAGATCAGTCTTCCTGAGACATTCATATACAATGAGTCTTTCCTACACACAGATTGGGCTTGCCTTAGGCAAAGACTCACAGCCCTCAGATGTGCGGATTTCCTGAGACATATGCATACGTGAGGGCACGTACATTCAACAGTGCGTTCTCCCTACACACCCAACTGCACACTATTGCCAACCACAAGTCACAGTCTTGAGTGTAGTCAAGTACAAACACAAACACCAGTTTCTCTGTACAGACACGGTGACATGCTCTTACACAGTCACACACAACTAGCATCAGCTGCACACGCACAGATGCCCATTTGCACCAAAACATTCCATAGGAGCATGCAGACACAGTGTAAGTATCAATATCTAGAGGTTGTGTAAAGCCTCAGAGGTGCATCCTCCATGCACATCTCACACACACACACACACACACACCCACACACACGCTACAAGCACGTTCTTTCTATGAGGTGAGTTTTCAAGTGGGGTGGAGGAAGAGTTGGGAGAGGGCACTGTCTGCTAAGAAAGCAAAGGTACTGGGGCAGCCTCGGCCAGAGGCTCAGGGAAGGAACAAGCCCCAGACCGGCTTCCTGTGGCCCTGACCCAGGCAGGAGCTGTCACAGGTCACGAAGCTAGGGGTGGGGCAGGGGCATGAAGATGATTCTGGGTGTGGCTGGGTGCAGCCTCCCCAGGTGCAGCCCTTGCCCAAGCAGCAGGCCACTTCCTGGCCAGCACAATGCCACCATCCCCAGCACTGAGCCCTTGGGGAGGGGGTGGCACGATGAAGGCGTTTAGCCTCAGGAGCTTCGGGCAACACATAAGTTGGGGGCCCAGTGAGAGGAGAACTTCATGGGCCCCCAGCCTGTGTCTGAGGGCCTCACTGGGCCGCCCTGGTGCTGGGCGCCTGACACCTGCCCTAGTGAAGGGCCAGGGACACACAACTTTATGGAGCTGCCAGACCCCACAGCAACCCCAAGCCCCAAGTCACACAGAGCACCCCACCTGGGAACAGGCATGCCAGTGAGACCAGAGAATCAAAACAATCTAGAGACAGGAGCAAGAAACGCACCGGCCCAAACTCCAGGCCAAGGACGTTGAGGTGGTGGGAAAGGTCACGCTCCTGGGCTGGGCCAGCAGCGCGTGCAGGGGCAGGAGGACAGAGGGGCAGGGTGCGGGCAAGAAGGCACCCTGGAACCCTACCTGCGAAGAGAGGGAGAAAACTCCCAGTCACCTCGGAGTTGGTCCCCCTCTTCTGCCTGGGGTCCCTACCTCAGCCAGCCAATCCGAGGGATCTGTCCCGCCTTCTCCCATCCTCCTCCCCGTGTGTCGGCGTGTGCACACGCATGTAGCCAACCTGCACACTCAGGGTGGTCAGCCCGGGGAGAAAAGGGTCTTAGGCAGACCCTGCCGTGGGACCTGGAGGGCCACCTCCCTCCCCCTGCCATGGCTCCGAGGGCCTCCCGTCTGGGATGGAGAGGGGAGCACCCAGAACAGAACACGTTGTGTTTCTCATTGTTCCCCTCAGGTCACGGAGATTCATCATTAAATAAACCCGAGACGGAGGAGGAGGGAGGAAGACGCACAGGACGGGAGCCCAAATGCCTCGGTGCATCCACAGCCCCCACCCCAGTTGTGGCCCAGCCAGCAGCCGGAAGGACGGATGAACAGCTAGCTTTCGAGCCCTTCCCTAGGATCCCAGCCACAGCTGGTCTGACCAGGAGTCTGGGGGCGGAGAGGCAACAGAAGACCCGATGCCAGGACCAGCCCTTGGGGCAGGGGGCCTCTCCCACCCCATCAGGTGCCCAGATGTATCCAGTCTCCCTCCCCCCACTCCCAGCTGCCCAATCCCGACAAACCAGTTTGACTCAGCACAACAGGCAGGGCTACAATTTTCAAACTATGCAGGCCTGGTGATTCAGCCTCTTCATGCTGTTTAATTAGTGTAAGGCGGGTGGCGGAGGCCTTGCCCACAGCAGCTTTGGGTTAGCTTGCTGCTGCTGAGGCCACAGTGGCGGCGGTGGCAGCAGTTCTGGTTAAAGGGAAGACAGTGATGGGCAAACTGGTTCCCCCCAATCCCTGCTGCTGTCCCTTGTCGCAGCTCTGAGGTGCCAGCTGAAGACAAACAGGGGCGGGGCGGGGGGGGGCTGGAGAGCCAGAGGCCACTCGAACAAGTGAGGAAGCCACAGAAACCCCAGCCCGCTGTCCCCTCTTAGCTGCCACCTACTCGGTGGTCACTGCTGCTGCCTCTGAGAAAGAGAGGGGTCACACACTGCCTCTCCCCCCGCAGGGCCTGCTTCCACTACAGCAGCAACTCAGCTACAGGGCTTGCCTGGGAGAAGGCTGTCCAGCTCCCCCTCTTACATCTGGTAACTGTTTCTTTTTTCTCAAAAGAGTCTCTTCCCAGCAGGGACCTCCTCATCCTGTCTGAGGTATAAGGACCCTATGGTCCAGACATCCTTCCTATCCCACGCCCCGTTCCTGGTCCGCTCACCTACTAGACCCCACTCCCTGGTTCATGGTCCTGAAGGGGAGAATGGTCTTGGCTTGGGGGACTGGGGAACATTACCTGAAAGCAGAGTGAGCAACAAGGTGGCCCCATTTCCCTGTGAGTGAGGGTAAAATCGAGGGCAATTTATGTGTGTGTTTGGTGCGGTGTGTGTGTGTGTGTGTGTGTGTGTGTATGTGTGTGTGCAGGTGGGAATCAATCAGAGGGCAAGGAGAGAGGTGTTTCTTCAACCAAGGAGGATAAGCAAGGACCCTGGCTCCATCCTCATGGAAAACTGATGAGATATTTGGATGCAGAATCTTCATGAACCCCAAGTGTATAGGGAGGAAGAACAACCAGGTGCTAGACAGCATCTAATCAATGAGACCATGAGGGACAGCACCCACAGCTCAAGGACCCTGGGCCTAAATATAATGACCTCAGAGTCCAAGAGCCTAAAGGCTCCCTAAGGCCAAGGGCAAACCAAATCCTGGCAAAACCAAAGGGAAGGCTGGATGGAGCAATGGAGTGAGATCCTCCACCCATAAAGCTTGCGGGGCTGAAGAGAGCTTCAGTGCTGGGCGTCCCACCCAGCCCTGTCCTCTGGCCACAGCCCAGGACCCCCAGGTCCACCCATCCCGCCATTGTCGCTCCAGAATAGGGATGGGGTACAGGCAGGAGTCAAGGACAGCTGTCTCCTGACCCAGCTCTCTTCCCATCACATCCTTTCCCTCCCAAAGCTGGAAAAAGATGGAGGTGGGGGAACAACTTCCTCCCCAGATGAACTCTTCCTCCTCCCATTATTGCGTCCTCTAAGCTCCCTCCAGCAGGGCAAGGGTACACACCAGTTTCACTTTCTGGTGCTCCCCAAGGAGCAGACCCTAGAGTAATAATAATAACAGTTAATCCTTGAATAACAATGGCTGTGCTAAGCACTTGACACACATTAAGGATTCAATCTTCATAACAGCCTTAGGAGGTGGGTTCAACTACTATCCCATCTCACAGTGAGGGGGAGCAGGAGTGTGGTTAGGTAGACCACTGGGCTGGGGTCAGCGCCCTGAGGCGTCATCTCTCTTTTTCCTTTCATTCTCACACCAGCGGAAGACCCAAAGTTCTCATATATGGCAAAAGTGAAGGAACTCGTGAAAGCCACACTTGGGAGGCACTGCTACCTTCCTAGGGGCACCCCACACTGGCCTGGCCTCCCAGCCACCACCCACCCAGCCAGGGAATAGCCCCAGATCCCACTTCACAGCCTGAGGGAGGAGGGGACAGAGTAGGGACAGTGGCCCCACTGTCCTCTCTTTCCTGGGCTGCTACAGCTCATCAGGCCTCTGCCTCCTGGTCAGCCCCTCGGGTCCTGGGCCTGGAGGCCTGGATGCCAGCTCCCAGCTAGGGCCTGGAAGGAAGAAGGGAGGGAGGGAGGGAGGAAGGGAGGGGGAGAGAGAGAGAGAGAGAGAAAGAAAGAAAGAAAGAAAGAGAGAGAGAGAAAGAAAGAAGGAAGGAAAGAAAAAGGAACAAAGTCAGGGAGGGAGGAAGAAGGGAAAGAGGAAGAAGGGAGGGAGGAAGGAAGGGGTGACCTTTTCAGGTATCCCTTGCTCACCTGACCCAAACCACGCCCCCACTCCACTCTCAGAATCAGCACCCACCACGCCCCACAACAAGGGCTCTGGGGCCTGGCACACACAGTCCTGTAAGTGCGTGTGCCTGTGTTGCCTCTCCTGGGCTAAGACACAGACCTGGGAACTCCAGCAGGCTCCCTGGCTCACACCCTTGAGGCAATCAACAACAAAGCTCCACACCGGTTTCTCACGCCTGTGATCCTATCACACACATGTGGGTGAGCGTGCACAAGCGTGGGCACGACCTCGGTGTGTCTGTCTGGATTTGCATGCGTCCACCCGTGTGAATCAGTCTGTCAGCACCAATGGGCTCAGAGATAAAAGACTTTCAGAAGAATGTATTTTTTCCCCTGGAGAAAATGAGAAAGAACCAGAGAATGCCTTTCTCTCAGAACTCTGTTCTTTTTTCCTTCCAACCTTTAAGTTTACCGATTGTGAACATATGACCAAACCAAGTCACACGGAATTCATGTGTTTGTTCTTAAACTAAGAAAGTGACTGGATTTGTTAAAGATACCAAATATAAGTACTGCCTACAATCCCAATTTCCCCCAAATTTCTGTGGTGTCCTTCCCTCCACCTTAAGGAAGGTTTTTCTTCCCTCATTTAATGGCTCCAAAAATTTTGGGAACTGTGCGTTTGTGTCTGCATCTGTCTGTCTGTCTATTGTTTAACCAGTGTCAGTGCCTCTGTCCCCTCAGGCTTGTGTCAAGTGGATGTGTGTGAACTCTCCCACTGGGGCCAAAAACACTTGGGCTGTCCATCCAAGCACAGTCGTTTGGAAGTTGGAGCAGTCTCGGCAGGTTTCACAGAACCCATCGAGAGAAGCCCGGCCTTTTCCCACCGGCTAATGCGTAAGGCACCGGCTCCGGCACTACCTGGGACAAGCCCCGGAACCTCAGGGGTTCGGTGGAGACCCCAGCACACGGGGTGTCCTGCTAGAAGGCAGAGGGGGTGCCGCAGAGCCGCTGCAACGCCGGGTGAACACAGCACCTTGTGGGTAGTTGGCGCTCGTAAACCGTAAACAATAACAGGCCCCCGCCTCTCCATCCCCGCAGCCATTCCCTGACAAAGCGGGGTGCACGCACTCACACTCTCACAGATCACTCCAAGGGGTTCCGAACCAAAGCCGCCCCTCAACCTGGGGAGTCCCGCTTCGCCTCCACCCGCCACAGCCCCGCATCAGCCTCAGAGCCCCCGCCTTGCCTGGTGGGTCGCCCACACTTCCTTGCCTCCAGAAGGTGCCCAGGGCCCCGCTCCTCTGCCCTGAGTGCGGGGTACTCCCTCAGAAGCTCACGGCCGGGCCATGACTTTCGGGGACGCTCTCCCGAGTCGAGCTGCCCGCGTTCCCGCAACCGGCGGACTGCCTGCCACAGAGGTAGCTGGAGGCTCCGAGGCGGCGCCGAGAGCGTCCTCCCCACCCCATCCTCCGGACCCTGGAAAGGGCGCGGGTGACCGAGCCTCCTCCGAAGTGCGCCCAGCCCTCATCGGACCAACACCTTAGACCCTCCCCGGCCCACGCTCGGGCGACCCCGGACACCTTAACCCTTGGACGTGCCCCCCGACGCCGCTCACCTTCCAGCGCCCGGCAGCCGGAGGGCAGCAGCAGGGGCAGCAGCAGCAGCGGAGAGAGCAGCGGCAGGAGCCCCGGCGGCGGCGGCGGCGGCGGCGGCGGCGGCGGCGGCGGCGGGCGGGCTCGGGCCATGGCAGGGGCGGACTCCGGGAGCCGAGCCGAGC
>NW_006796752.1:3708660-3730744 GCF_000442215.2 Lipotes vexillifer | reverse complement strand
CGCGGGGCCGAGCCGCGCCGGGCCGCGCCGGCGGGGCTGCGGGCACCCGCGGGAGGGTCCGCTCGGCGGGCTCCAAAGAAGGCTCGCGCACGGTGGTCCCACGAGATCCAGGCAAGGAGAGGGTGCAATCCAGGCAGGCGGCTCCGGGACCGAGGCGGCGCCCTGAGCCGGGCGATGCTGAGGGATGAGGGCAGGTCGGTCCCAGGGGAATCTGGACGGACCGGTCCTGGAGGATCCGGGGCGCTTGGAGAGCTCGGAACCAGTGGACTCGAGGGGGCGGGCCGGGGAGGGAGTGCGCAAGTGGTGGTAGTTCGGTGTGCACAGTAATCCAGAGGTCTGCTGCGGGCCCGACTCGGATCGGGGACTCCGGGTGCGCGCGCCGTCCGGGGTCCGAGCTGGGTTCTTGCTGCGCCGCTCACGTACTCACTTCTGCTGTCCCCAGCGCTGGCGCGGCCGCTCTGGGCGAGAGGGGTGGGGCCGGCTGCCTGCCTGTCATCTCTGAGGCCCCACCCCTAGCCATCCTCCACCCACTCACAGACCGCCAGGCGCGCTGGTTCGGCCTCGAGAGCACTCTGCCGGAGTTCAGTTGGCGGCGGCTCCATCACGCCCACCCTCATTCTCTGAGGACTGGGGTGGGCGGGGCTAAAGAAAAGATGAATCAGATTGGGCGGAGCGATACTGTGCGTCAGAGGGAGAAGCCCGCCTCCTGTCGCCCATTGGCGATTAGTAACCGAACCTGAGTCCGGCGAGGTGCCATCCACGTACAACGAGCCGGGGGCGCCCCCGTGTGGTCTATGCGCGTCCGGGGCCGCCGCCATGTGGCTGTGTTTCCAGGCACGTCCTGACACTAACTAAACTCGGCTTAGGCAATACCAGGTGGGCGTCCTCCGCGACGCATCCTGCAACGAGAGCCTTCTCGCTTGTTTATTTATTCATTCATTCATTCAGTTGTGTATTTCATCATTCTTTGAGCCAAAGACTCTAGCAACTTCTGGAGATACAGCAATGGATAAGACAGAGGTTCGTGTTCTCTTGGAGCTAGTTTAGCGATGGAAGCAGGCATGAAGTTATCACAGCAGAGTGTATCTTATTATTATGGAGGAAGGACAGAGTTGCTGGAGCACATGTGAGAAGGACGGTTATGTCTGGCCCTGAGGAAATGACATTCAAGCTGAAATGTGAAAGATGAGTAGTAGGTGAAGGATGTGTGTTTGGCGGGGGCAGTTTCAGGCAGAGCAAACACTCTTTGTGTGAAGTCCCAGGGGCAAGAGTAACATATTTATCGGAGGAAGCCGAAAGAAGTTCAGAATATCTTAAGTGTAGAGTTGGAGGCTGAGGGGGGCCAAAAGGAAGCTTGGAAATCGGTGTGGGGGACCAGAGGAATTTATTTTTAGATTCATAAGGCCTTCCTGGGGTCGGGGGGGGGAGGTTGGGATTGACATATGCACACTACTATATATGAAGTAGATAATAAGGACCTACTGTATAGCATAGGGAACTCTACTCAATACTCTAATTGCCTACATAGGAAAAGGATCTTAAAAAGAGTGGATATATGTATATGTATAACAGATTCACTTTGCTGTACAGCAGAAACTAACACAACATTGTAAATCAACTACACTCCAATAAAACTTTTTTTTAAAAAAGGCCTCCCTGAGAGCTAGGGTTTGAAGCAGAGCCATTACTTTATCAGATTAACATGGCTTCTCTGGGAAAGAAGAATGGGAGGAGGAAAGGGTGGAAACAGGGAGATCAGAGAGGAAGCTGTGCAGTGGTCAGGCAGAGGAAGATAGTGACTTGGACTAGGGTGGTGGCTCTGGGGATGGAGAGAAGTGGGCAGGTCTAAGATATTTTAAGGGGCTTCCCTGGTGGCGCAGTGGTTGAGAGTCTGCCTGCCGATGCAGGGGACACGGGTTCATGCCCCAGTCTGGGAAGATCCCACATGCCACGGAGTGGCTAGGCCCGTGATCCACAGCCACTGGGCCTGCATGTCCAGAGCCTGTGCTCCACAACGGGAGAAGCCACAACAGTGAGATGCCTGTGTACCACAAAAAAGAAAAGAAAAGAAAAGAAAAGAAGATATTTTAGGAGGGCTTCCCTGGTGGCACAGTGGTTAAGAATCCACCTACCAGTGCAGGGGACACAGGTTCGAGCCCTGGTCCAGGAAGATCCTATGTGCCGCGGAGCAACTAAGCCTGTGCACCACAACTACTGAGCCTGCGCTCTAGAGCCCGTGAGCCACAACTACTGAGCCCACGTGCCACAACTACTGAAGCCTGCGCGCCTAGAGCCCATGCTCTGCAACAAGAGAAGCCACCACAATGAGAAGCCCACACACCACAACAAACAGTAGCCCCCACTCACGGCAACTAGAAAAAGCCTGTGTGCAGCAACAAAGACCCTTCGCAGCCAAAAATAAATAAATAAATTTTTTTTTTTTTAAAGATATTTTAGGAGGTAGAGTTCACAGGATTTGTGATTGGGTGGTTGAGAGGTATGGGGTAGATAGAAACATCAAGAAGAACTCCCAGGTTTCTGGATTGCGCAAATGGACTTGTACCCCATTTGCTCAACAAACATTTGCAAAGTGCAATAAACACTCTGAAAAAAAATCTTGTTTATTAAGAAGTAGAAGTTATTATAGCCTCATTTTACAAACAAAACTGACATCTAGAAAGGCTTAGTGACTTGCCTCAAGTCACAGTGCTCATAAGTGGCAGGATGGGATTTGGATCAATGATTGTATAGCTTTTAGACTCACTCATTCTACTTAATTAGAGACCTAAGGATCACCTAGGTGCTTGATAAAAACTAAGAATTCTGAGCCACCCACCCATCTTGGACGTTGGGACTAAGAATCTCTGGGGTATGGGGCCCAGGATTCTGCATTTCAAATAAGCATTCCAGGTGATTCTGATGCACACTGAAGTTCTAGAGTCACTATCACCATGCAGCCTCTTACTGTCCTAACTGGAGAAACATCCCTCCATGGTCCCTCTGAACCTTCCCCAGCTACCCTAAGATTTCTGAGGACAGAGAGTGTGAGAGATCAGATTCTAGGTGGCCTTGGAAGCAAGATGGTCACTCTTAATCCTCTGACCATGAAGTACCCTAGATCTGGTGCTAAAAGCTCCATTAGTGTAAATGAGGTCATGGATCCATTGCTCAAAGACATTGCTGCTCTAGAGAGCTCAATCCTCCTGGCCAGAGGTATGCATGGGTACCTGGGGCTGGGGTAGGGGTGGGGGGAGGAGGATGCCATGAGATTCCCAGATTCCACACCCCCACACCCCCATCCCCAGGAACTTCTGCCTTAGATCTCTTCTTAAGCCCTAGAGACTCCCAGCAACATCATTCAAGGTTCTAGACCACAAAAGGGATCTTGGAGATCATCTTGTGCAACTCCCGCATTGTAGAGCTAGAAAGCCTGAGGCTCAAGAGATAGGTCAGCTTGCCCTAGAGCCCCCTCTGCCCTGGGGCGCTGGTTGCAGCAGGGCAGGGTAATATTTCGGCAGGTGGCCTGGCAGTAGCAACACCACCCAGCTGAAGCCCTGCTCATTGCAAGGCAGATCCGTGAGGCCGACACTCCTGTTTGCCCAGCATCTGTGCCAGGGTAGGCCTCGCCCTGGACAAACACAGCCTGTCTGGCGGCAGGCACAGTCTCCTTTGTTCTTGGGCCTGATAGCAGAGGCAGCTGGGCCAGCAGGTAACAGAGGGCCCGTCCTCACCGGATGTTGGCACCATGGTTCCCACGGGAATGGTTCCTGATCAAGAGGCCGACAGGCTGGAGGGCACCTGAGTACTGGCTACAACAGCCTGGGGCAGGAAGTTGACCACCTGGCAACAGAACAGACATGAAAGGAGGGCAGGTGGAGGGATAGGAACTAAAAGCCAGGCCAGATAAGGAGAGCTGGGACACCTCCATCTCTCCAGGCCTGCATGGGCAGAAGGTCCTAACCCTCTTATCTTTCCAGGCTGACGAGGTACCAAGGAACCCAGGGAGTGGGCCGCAACCTTTGATCTGGAATGAAGGAAAAATGTCCAGACTGAGGTCAAGATGCCTCTCTCTGTGCCCATCATTCTTTGTCCATTTGTTTCTAGGAGGAACCTGAATATAGAAGCAAGACCTTGGGCTTTGGCATCAGAGGGACCTGAGTCCAAATCCTAGCTCAGTCATTTACCAGCTGGGGAACTTATGATAAGAAGCTGAACCTTTCTAAGTCCAAGTATCTACAGGAATGAAGGTGGGACAATAATCATACCTCCCTTGCAAGGCTATTATGATGCTCTGGCCAAAGGGCCAAGAGCACTGCAGGTGCCTAATAAATGCGGGTGGCTTATAGCAATTAACACTCAGGCCCCAGAACCAATCTTGAAACACGATCAGTTTAGGGATAATTAGAAGAATGTGTGTGAATTGAATTGGGGCTTAATACTCCTGTGGCTGTGACCAACTCCAGATTCTCTTTGAAAAAGATAATAAATATGTGTCCCTGGGTTTGCGGTTTGGGGATAGTGGCAAGAAAGACAAAACTGGGAGAAGAGGGCTTTGGGGCAGTAAGTGATGGAGGGATGAGTGCTCTTTGGGCTTCAGTTAAGAATTAGGGTGGTGGCAGGGAGACCAGTGAGGAGGGCACAGGCAAGATGTGATGGTGACAGGGCTGGGGTCATAGCACAGTAGTCTGAGCAGTGGGGTGGCTGGTCATTTATGGGAAGAGAAATAAAAACTTGGAGGGGAGCAATTTGGTTGGGGGAGAGGGGAAATAGGGACTGAGGGTGTCATTTTGGACTGGCTAGGATCGGGAGGCCTGTCAGCATGGAGCAGATGGCTGGCTTCACCACTCCCACCTCCTCCACTGACCCTCTCCATTGCCATCTAAGCAGCCTCAGTTCTGTTCTCTCTCTGTCCCCTGGAGGCACCACCTCAGGACCTTGGCACTGGCTGTTCCCTCTGTCTGGATCTCTTCTTCCAGCTCTTACAGAGCTGCCTCTCGGAATTTAGTTCTCCGCTTAAATATCACCTCCCTGACCACTTTGATCTCCTCTCCACTCCCCCACACCATCACTGTCTATCCCATTGCACTATTTTATTTTCCTTATACTACCTGGCACTAGTTGAGATTATATTAGTTAGCCATTTGTTTACACGTGCATCATCTGTCTCCCCTTCTAAAACGTTAGCTTCCTGAGAACGAGGGCTTGTCTTATTTCCCACTAAATCTGCAGTGTAAGGACCACTGCCCTGCATTAAGTAGCAATTTATTAAATGAATCAGTAAGTACAGCAAATATGCGTGATTCCTGCTGCCACGTCCTCTTCCCAAGCCTATGGCAGACGTTGTTCATCAATTATGGGCTCTTTCCTCAACGTGATGCTGCAGACAGCCCTTGTCAATCTCAGAGTTGGCATAGAGGTTCCAACTACCTGCCATCACTGTAGTGGACAAAGGCCCTCTGCTGGCTACCGTGTGACCTTGCATGAGTCTTTTAAAGTTCCTTGGGCTTCAGTTTCCTCATCTGATGTCTCATCCAAGAGGTAGGGGAGATTTTCACCCCTATGGGCGGGGCTTCCTGTCAAGAACTGACATCACGTGCAGACATGCCAAATCCCCTCAGACAGGATGCTCAGTTGAGTCACAATCACTCCTGCACTTTTCTGTCTCTCTGCTTTCTCCATTTTCTCATCAGCCCCAGAAGGCAAGCCTAGAAAGGACCTTTGACACCTGGCCCAAAAAAACCCTCATTTTCAGATGAGGAAACTGAGCTCAGAGAAGAAAAGTCAATGGAGCCAGAAATCTAACAAAGCCTAGTTGTCCACACCCAGTGCTTTGGCAGCAGCCATCCCCCTCCCCTGCTCCCCACCAGGCCAGGCACTCGCCGCCATCAGCACCTCCTCTCCCGGATGGGAGCAGGGCCGCAGCTTCCTTATTCTTGGGCACGTTCCCAAACTCCATGAGGAGGGTGGCCTGGCTTCCCTCCAGGCCCTGGACAGTTGGCCGGAAAAGGATGCCCCGTGGATTCCTGGCTCCTTCCTCCACTTCTGAGCTGCCCATTCAAGGAGGTGAGAAAGGTGCCAGCCTCTTCCTCCACGGTTGCTTTCGGAAATTGGAAATTGCCTCGGGGTGTTTGGACCAGGGTGAGGTTCTCAGCTGTTCCAAAGCCAATTGATGCCCTGTTGGCAGCTTCTGGCCCTCATCTTCTTCTGATCCAACCTGGATCATCCCCTCCACTCTCTTGAAACTATTCTGCAGCCAGTATCCTCCCTGACAGCAGCTCAGTTCTGGCTTCCCTTGAGAAAGGGCGGAGGAGGAAATAGATGTGTTGACTAAACCTCTCTGTGATCTTAAGTGGAGGTGCTCTAAACATCTCCCAGAGAGGGGGACACCTCAGTTGCCTTTGAACCTGCCTGTGCAGAACTCTTGTTTGCAAACTGTCTTTTCTTGTGGAGAAGCTGCACTTCCTTTTCTAGGAGCTATTTGGGGAAATGTTTGCAGGAACAGAGAGCCAGCTCCCCACTCAGGAGGATAGCAAGGACCCACAGGGATCCAGAAGTGCTAATTAAAGACCAATACCCATGGACATTTGGGGAAAGTTTCAAAAACAGAAAAGACTGGGCCTTTCATGTTTAATTAGGAAGGAAGAATATCAGGGACTAAGGGTGACTTTTAGGGAGACAGATTTTAACTTGATATTTATCATTTCAGCCATTTATTGAACAGTTACTGTGTGCCAGGTGCGGGGGAACAACTGTGATCAGGGAGGTTATGGTCAGAGGAGGAGGGCACGTGTCAAGAATTCACAGGGCAAGCCCAGGACAGCATGGAGCCCAGGCACAGATGGGCACCCAGTCCACCTTGTCAAGGAGAGTACCGTGACGGGGTCTGGGAAGGCTTCCCAAGGAGGCAGACATGGAGCTGAGACAGGGCTGAGGCCCGGAGAATAAGAGGAGTTGGCCAGGAGAGGGTGACACAGGGGAAAGTCTGAGCAGCAGGGGTTCTCAGCTTAGACACATTGGAGTCACCTGGGCAGTTTTTAGAAATGAAGGCTACCCACTCCCAGGGATCCCCGGCTGGGGGCAGGGTCTGGCTCTGATGTGTTCTAAAAGCTCCCCAGATGGGTCTAATGTTGGGGGAAGGTAGGGAGAAACACCAGATCATAAAGCATGTTTTGGGGGTGGGGTCAGCAGTGGCCACATTGCAGAGGACTTCACCAGCCATGTGAAGGAGTTTGGAGTTCAGCCCGAGGGAGTTAGGACGCCCCTGATAGGTTTTAAGGTTTCAAGCAGAGAAGTCAATCAGTCAATTTGTTTTTTAAAAGAATGCCTTTCAGTCTTGCATTTCCCTTCTTCCTCCCAAACCTCCACCTGATGTGGAAGGATCCCTAGAGAGGCCCACCCAGGACCTCTCTCAATGGGACCCCCTGGGGGCTCTCCTTTCCTCTGCAGAGCTCAGGCCTTTGCCAGGTCCTGCCTCGGGTCCCTGGGCAGTGCAGGTCCTTTGTACCTGCCCCAGGTGGGGAGGGGTCATTGGAATGTCCAGTCCTTTCTCCCCGCTTATCCCTGCTCTCCAGCACCTGCCCTGATACTGGCTCTAACCAATTTCACCCCAGGCTTCTTTCCCAGCCCAGCGGGAAATGGTACTTGATCTGCCCCAGATTTCCGCAGGCAGAGGAACAGGTGAGGCATTTTCTTCTTCTTGTTTGCCGAAGCTACCATTCTGGGGTCAGACCTAACAGATTTTTCCTTCTGGGAATGCATTTTGTCAGGCCCGTCTGGGTTCCTGCTGCTACTGTCAGAATCCGCACCACACCTCCTGCTCCCAGCTGAAGGGAGAATAGCACGGCGAAAGAGCAAGGGCTTTGGAGTCCATCGGACCTGGGTTACTAACCTGACCACACCTGTCATCAGCTTTGTGACCTGAGCAAGTTGCTTCATCTCTCCGAATCTCCATTTCCATATTTCTAAAATAATGACACCAACCTCATAGGACAGTTGGGAGCATTAAATGGGAGAAACATGTAAAAGCCTGAA
Organism: Lipotes vexillifer; assembly: GCF_000442215.2. Taxonomy (NCBI): domain Eukaryota; kingdom Metazoa; phylum Chordata; class Mammalia; order Artiodactyla; family Lipotidae; genus Lipotes; species Lipotes vexillifer. Next base: position 3,722,713 of record NW_006796752.1, on the reverse strand, counting down.
CGGACTACCCAGCACATAGTAGGTCATCAATAAATGGTAGCGCCATTTACCATTATTAGTTAATGTTAATTATTATTATTGCTAGCGCTGGGCGCTCTGCCCAGAGTTTCTTTGAACAAAAGTTGTAGAATAAGGGGAAGACATGATATCAGCTTGTAGAGTTGCTGTGACATGTAGCATGCAGGCAGTTTGAGAGAATTTTTTCAGATCTGGAGGCTACTCGTGGGCCAAGAAAATGCTGACTACCTAATAGGCCCTTCAGACCTTTGGACTCCTGCTCCGTTCTGGAGGTTTCCACCGCTACTTGCTGGCAGACTGGCAGGAGCCTTTCCAAATGCATCAGGATGAAGCCCGGGACTGTGGTAATGTCACCATTGTCTGGCACAACGTGTGTGGACTGTGCCCACGAGAGCACAGCCCAGGGTTTGCATTGTATTCGAAGCTCCAAGACAGATCCTCCCAGGGACAGATCGTCATAAACGGCTGGAGGGCAGAAGCCAGCTCTGGTCTGTGCATGTCTGCCTTCCTTCTTTCCTTCTTTCAACTGATTAAATGAGGTAAATGGTCTAGTAGATGGCCAAGTCTTGCCCTCCCATCACCCCCCTTTCCACAAAGTTCCCAAGGCAGTGAGGATAAAAACAAGTGAGAAACCAACTTGCCTCTTTATTATTAGCTGGGTGAGTGCATGACTGCCCCAAAGCGGGTGTCTCTTTGAGCCAGTGGGGCACCTTCTCAGCCTCACAGCCCAGACCAGGGCCTTACGAGGGGCACTGGCCTAAATGAGGAGCCCTCCCAAGTGCCCTGTACTCGTGTGGAAAGACAGGAAAGGAGAAGAGGCCAGCTCCCAAGAGAGCCCAGGCTGTCACAGATTCAGGAGCACAGGAATGTGGGTGAGTTTTGATACCCTGTGACCCTGTCCCTATCCGTGCGTTGGAATCTGACCAAGTAAATCAGCATCCCTGGAAAAGGGAGGGGAGTGTCTCCACCTCCTACAGGGATACAACAATAAACAACACAGGCACGGTTCCTGCCCTCGTGGAGCCTCAGGTCTAGCAGGGAAAAATTTACTGACCTGATTAAGTTATTACAATGTAGTAAGTGCTGAGGTGTCATAAAGCTCGCTCCAGAGGCCAGGCCAGGCTATGCTGAGGAAACGCTGCAGACACTGAAACGTTAAGACTGATTTACAGGCCGGGTGAGGCAAGGTGGGGAGAGGGGGGCAGGGCAGGAAGAGGCAGAAGGAACCACAGTGATGCGCAGTAATGAATGAGATCGCTTCCCTGATGTTTTCTCACGAAATCCAGGCCCTGGAGAGTATTCTGAACAACGCTTAGATGCTGTGATCCCCAGGCTTGCCTTTCTGCTCCTCAGGCCTTTGTGAATCTCACGCTACACAGTGCCCTCGGGGACACCAGCTATGCCTGCGGCTCTTTCCCATGCTCCAGACCCCATCTCTCCACTGGCTCCTGGACATCTCCATCTGGGTGTCCTTCAGGCTCCTCAAATCCAACATGTCCAAAGTTATCCTCATCTCCCTTCTACCCCCAATCCCACCACCTCCTCCTCTGAGTTCTGCTCCTCCTCCGGGAAAGACAGTCCCATCCACCAAGTGCCCTCATAGGAACCCTGAGCGTCTGCACGGACTCCTTCTTTCTGTCCTACATCCCACTTGTTATCAACCATGACAGGTTTTAGCTACTTAACATTCCTTTTCCTGCTCTCCAGTCATTCATGTCCTCCTGTCTATCTCAGCTCCTGCCTTGGTATAAGTTAGTTCTTCCTCTCCTGCCTGTTTGATTGCAATTACCTTCTAACTGGTCTGCAAACTCTTAACCACTTTGTTATTCTGTTAAATTACTGTTTGTGGTCAAGTGAGGTACCCCCGCAGTCCCCCTTCCCTGGTATAGAGGTTAAGACTATGGGCTCTGCAAGCAAGCAGGTTAGGTTTAAGTCCTGTCACTCATTGTCAGTGTGACCTTGATCAAGCCGTTTAACCTCTCTAAGCCTCAGTTTCCTCACCTGGAAAATGGAGATAATAACAGCATCTAGGTGGTACACAGCTGCTGTTTTTGTCCGCCCCCAATACACTTCTCTCCTTCTCACCCTTCCTTTGGATGACAAACCCTTCCTCGACTCCACATGACAGGGCTGCCAATCACAGAATCTGATCCCAGAGCTGGGCACTGGCCCAGGTCAGGCCAGTCGGAGCCTTGCCCTGGGAACTGGACTCTTGAGAGAAGTCACAGGGACTGAAGGTAGATGATGCTGAGCCAGTAGAGCAGTGCCCGCTAGACAGAGTACACACATAGCCATGGCAAGCCCTGGTCCCGACCCAGCCCACCCCAAAGCCTGGCTGTTCATGGTTTCCTTCAGTTCTGTGAACTCTCTCTCCTCCCCCCCTCTCTCTCTCTCTCTCTCTCTCTCTCTCTCTCCCCGCCCCCTCCCCGCACCCCTCTCCCCACACTCCTACCTCCTCTCTCCCTCTCTCTTTCTTTGCTTACCTTAGGGCCTGTTTCTGACTCTAAATCCTAAAATCTGCATCATAGCACTGTTGCCAGAGTGAAATGGAGCCGTGCCTGTCAAGCCCATTTCCAAGAATGCTAGCTGTTGGGAGGATGACCCCACCCCCATCGTTCTGGAACCAATGCCTGCTGGGAGGGGAGGCTCAGTGGAGGCCATTCAGTGGACATGGGCGTCCAGTAGAGGGCGAGCCACGGGAGGGCAGGGATGTGTCCTGTTTGCTGACCACTGACCACCCCCACCCCCACCAGGCCTGCACGGTGGCTGGTATGAAGCAGGCCCTCAATAAACATCTGCTTACTGTTGACTGATGTCCAGAGCCCACACATATAACAACTTGCTGTTCTTGCAGAGCAGATGGTCCTTGTAAAACGTGGCTGGGCCTACGCTCCTTGGCTGTGGTTATTAGAGGTGCAAGAGTCATTCCTCCTACAAGAACGGTCCTCCAACTCTGAATCTCTCTTCCTAGGAATTCCTCAAGCCTTGACGCTGTTGCTCTAGATGTCCGTTATCTCTGTCTCTTCGGGATCACCTCACCTACCCCTGCTTTGGGGAATTGCTTCTTCCCCACCGCAATCACATGATTCTAGTGGGCTCTCCAGTCAGAGGACCCTGCCCCATGGCCTCAGGGGTGGTCAAGGAACTAGGGGAAGACCATGGAGCTGCCTTCCTTTCCCAAAGCTGAACTGCTGTGATTTAGGGCTTGCTGGTGACCATCCTCCCCAAATATGGAAACATTCTGTTTGCATAACAGAAAATGAGAGAGACAAGAAATGAAGAAAGCAAAAAGAGACTTGACAATGTCATTTGAGTTCCTCTATCCAGTCAGCTTCCGGGATTAACCCCCTTTCAGTGAAGGATTGACTCATTTCTTCATTTAACAAACTTGTATTCAGCACCTAGTGCATAAGGGGGAATACAGAAATAAATGAGATACTGTCACTGTCCTTGGGGAAATAAGTGTACTCTGACAGTAACGTGCATGTGTGTGTACACACACACTCATCATGGATCACGGGGCAGGCACAAAAGCAAGAGCGTACACTATTATCTGGGCCTAGGTCGGGGTGAGGGCAGCTCATTAAAGACTTTGCGGAGGTAGTGACCCCCAGAAGCATCTTGGAACGCCACTGGTAGGCGTCATCCTCAGTGGGTCTACTCTTTAAAGTAAGAGGCTCGGCCGCTGAGGCTGCTCAGTTGGAAATCCCATGTGGATTTATTTCTAAGGATAAGCCTTTGTCCTATGAGCACACTGCTGAGCTGGTGGCCTTTACCTGGGAGGTGGCCCAGTGCTGGAAGGGAACCCCTGAATGCTGGTGCCCTGAGCTGTCTCCCACCACAGATCTCCCATTGTGACCTGTCATTTCCTCCGGAAGTTTTAATGCTGGAAGAGGCTGCCCTGACCTACCTCTTCAGGCTGATCAAATGGCCCAATTATCCATCTAGGATCCCAGATTGTCTTGAACTGAATGGACAGGAGTGAGGGGGCTGTCTAGAAAAGAAAGCGCCAGAGGGAGTTCAGCCATCCACAAGCTGTTAGCTGGAGCCGGCTGTCCACAAAAGATCTCTTTGTAATTCCAGGAGGTGTTGTCACAAGAGCTTGGCCACAACTCACGCAGCACATCCAGGAACTGTTTTTGTGAAAAGGCTGGCAGGGAGCACTGTCTGGTGGCTTGGAACGGATTCTGATCTTGAGGAGACTGGGAGGGAAGCACCCGCCAGGCTGCCCGGCACCACCTGCCCCTGGAGCTGGCCATGGGCAGTGACCAAGAAGCACGGCCAGGCCTCCTCACTGAGAGCACCAGATCTCCTCAAGGGAAGGGCTTCTGGGCTGTGGTCAGCTCCCTCTCTGAAAGTTTCCGAAGGCTCCTACCTCCATCTTAAATCTTGCTTTTGCAGCAACAGTGGATTCTCAACACCTGGGCTCTTGGACCCTCAATCATCTCTACATTGACCCCAGCAGAGTATCAGAAATCTGAATACTTTGGATAGGAAGCTGATCTGAATTGTCACTCATAGCTACAGTGATGGTATAATTTATCTTTCAAACCTAAGCACTTTGAAGAGTCAAAGGAGGTGCTCTTAATAATTTCTCTGGGACAACTGGCATGAACTGGGATCACCCCAGGCAAACCCAGAAGTTTGGGCTCCCTATTTATTCCCTCAAACCAAGGTCAAGACAAAAGAATGGTGCCTTGAAGCAGATTGCTGGTGGAGATGGCCGACAGGTCCGTCCGAGTTCCCAGCACGCTCCACATCTCTCACTCCATGTTTCTTAGCAGGATGTTCTTTCTGAATTAATAACGGCACAGCTTGCCTTAGCGATCTCCATCCAGACTTTGCAGAGGACTTAATAGCCAAGAACATGGTCTAGATGCATTCCCTGTGTAACTATTCTTCTGTTGTTTTCATCACAGAAAGCTATTCAGCACAGAATAGGAAGGTAGGCTTGTACATGTGAAATCTGGCTCCACCAAGTGTGGGTGAGGGGATAGGGCAAAGGGCACACAGCTGGCATGTAGACTACACAGGAATTTGAAGAGCACAATGCCCTAAGCCCTGTAACTCCACTCCTGGATGTACAACCACCCTAGTGAAACTCTCATGTGTGTGTACAAGGACACCCATACAAAAATGTCTGTGGCAGCACTGTCTATAATAGCAGTAAATTGAGAGCAACCTAAGGGTCCCTCAACAGAATCATGGCTTTTAAAAAGTGATGATACTCCAAAATATACAAGCAGCTCAGGCAGCTCAATATCAAAAAAAACAAACAACCAAATCCAAAAATGGGCAGAAGATATAAATAGACATTTCTCCAAAGAAGATATACAGATTGCCAACAAACACATGAAAGGATGCTCAACATCACTAATCATTAGAGAAATGCAAATCAAAACTGCAATGAGGTATCACCTCACACCAGTCAGAATGGGCATCATCAAAAAATCTACCAACAGCAAATGCTGGAGAGGGTGTGGAGAAAAGGGAACCCTCCTGCACTGTTGGTGGGAATGTAAATTGATACAGCCACTATGGAGAACAGTATGGAGGTCCCTTAAAAAACTAAAAATAGAACTACCATATGACCCAGCAATCCCACTACTGGGCATATACCCAGAGAAAACCATAATTCAAAAAGACACATGCACCCCAATGTTCATTGCAGCACTATTTACAATAGCCAGGACATGGAAGCAACCTAAGTGTCCATCGACAGATGAATGGATAAAGAAGATGTGGCACATATATACAATGGAACATTACTCAGCCATAAAAAGAAATGAAATTGAGTTATTTGTAGTGAGGTGGATGGACCTAGAGTCTGTCATACAGAGTGAAGTAAGTCAGAAAGAGGAAAACAAATACCAAATGCTAACACATATATATGGAATCTAAAAAAGAAAAAAAGTTTCTAATGAACATAGGGGCAGGACAGGAATAAAGACGCAGAGGTAGAGAATAGACTTGAGGACACAGGGAGGGGGAAGGGTAAGCTGGGACGAATTGAAAGTAGCATTGATATATGGAATCTAAAAAAGAAAAAAAGTTTCTAATGAACATAGGGGCAGGACAGGAATAAAGACGCAGAGGTAGAGAATAGACTTGAGGACACAGGGAGGGGGAAGGGTAAGCTGGGACGAATTGAAAGAGTAGCATTGACATATATACACTACCAAATGTAAAACAGATAGCTAGTGGGAAGCAGCTGCATAGCACAGGGAGATCAGCTCGGTGCTTTGTGACCACCTAGAGGGGTGGGATAGGGAGGGTGGGAGGGAGATACAAGAGGGAGGGGATATGGGGATATATGTATATGTATAGCTGATTCACTTTATTATACAGCAGAAACTAACACAACATTGTAAAGCAATTATATTCCAATAAAGACGTTTAAAAAAAAAGTGATGATAAAAACAATTGAGGGCTTCCCTGGTGGTGCAGTGGTTGGGAGTCCGCCTGCCGATGCGGGGGGCGCGGGTTCGTGCCCCGGTCTGGGAGGATCCCACGTGCCGCGGGGCGGCTGGGCCCGTGGGCCATGGCCGCTGGGCCTGCGCGTCCGGAGCCTGTGCTCCTCAATAGGCATTTTTCCAAAGCAGACATACAGATGGCCAACAGGCATATGAAAAAGTGCACGGCCATTTGCAACAACGTGGATAGACTTGGAGGGTAATATGCTAATTGAAGTAAGTCAGACAGAGAAAGACAAATACTGTATGATCTCACCTATACGTGGAATCTAACAAATAAAACAAACTAGTGAAGATAACAAAAAAGAAACAGACTTACAGATAAAGAGAACAAACCAGTGGTTACCACTGGGGAGAGGGAAAGGGGGAGGATTACATTAGGAGTAGGGGATTAAGAAGTATAAACTACTATGTATAAAATAAATAAGCTACAAGGACATATTGTACAGCACAGGGAATATAGCCAATATTTTATAAAAACAATAAATGGAATATAACCTTTAAAAATTGTGAATTACTATGTTGTACACCTGAAAGATATATAATATTGTATATCAAATATACCTCAATAAAAAAAATTTTTTTTTAATTTTATTTTTGGCTGCGTTGGGTCTTTGTTGCTGCGCCCGGGCTTTCTCTAGTTGCAGAGATCGGGGACTGCTCTTCGTTGTAGTGCGCAGGCTTCTTATTGCAGTGGCTTCTCTTGTTGCAGAGCACAGGCTCCAGGCGCGCGGGCTTCAGTAGTTGTGAGACTCAGGCTCAGTAGTGGTGGCTCGCAGGCTCTAGAGTTCAGGCTCAGTAGTTGTGGCGCACAGGCTTAGTTGCTCCACGGCATGTGGTATCTTCCTGGACCAGGGCTCGAATCCGTGTCCCCTGCACTGGCAGGCGGATTCTTAACCACAGCACCACCAGGGAAGCCCTCGATAAAAAAAACTATTAATGTACTATGTACAAGGTACAATAAAGTGAAGCTCAATAAAACGAGGTATGCCTGTACCTTTAAAAAAAAGAAAAAGAGAAGGTGTTCAGGACTTCCCTGGTGGAACAGTGGTTAAGAATCTGCCTACCAATGCAGGGGACATGGGTTCAAGCCCTGGTCTGGGAAGATCCCACATGCCATAGAGCAACTAAGCCCGTGTTCCACGACTACTGAGCCTGTGTGCCACAACTACTGAAGCCCGCACGCCTAGAGCTCGTGCTCCGCAATAAGAGAAGCCATCGCAATGAGAAGCCTGCGCACCGCAACAAAGAGTAAGCCCCTCTCGCTGCAATTAGAGAAAGCTCGGGCGCAGCAACAAAGACCCAACACAGCCAAAATATAAATAAATTAATTAATTTTTTTTAAAAGGTGTTCAGCATCACTAATCACCAGGGAAATGCAAATCAACATCATAATGAGATCATTACTTCACACCTGTTAGAATGGCTATTATCAAAAAGAGATAACAAAAATGCAGGTGAGAGTGTGGAGAAAAAGGGAACCCTGGGGCACTGCAGGTGGGAATGTAAATTAGTGCAGCCACTATGGAAAACAGTATGGAGAGTCCTTAAAAAGCTAAAATTAGGGCTTCCCTGGTGGCGCAGTGGTTGAGGGTCCGCCTGCCAATGCAGGGGACACGGGTTCGTGCCCCGGTCTGGGAAGATCCCACATGCCACGGAGCGGCTGGGCCCGTGAGCCATGGCGGCTGAGCCTGCGCGTCCGGAGCCCGTGCTCCACAACGGGAGAGGCCACAACAGTGAGAGGCCCGAGTACCGCAAAAAAAAAAAAAAAGCTAAAATTAGAGCTACCATATGACCCAGCAAATCATGACATTCTGGGTATTTATCCAAAGGAAATGAAGTCACAAATCTCAAAAAGACACCTGCACACCCCACGTTCAGGGCAGCACTATCTACAATACCCAAGACATGGAAGTAACCTAAGTGTCCACTGACAGATGAACGGATAAAGAAAATGTGATAAATATATACAATGGAATATTACTCAGCCACAAAGAAGGAAATCCTGCCGTTTGTGACAACATGGATGGACCATGAAGACACTATGCTAAGTGAAATAAGTCAGACAGAGAAAGACAAATACTGTGTGATCTCACTTATATGGGAAATCTTTTAAAAAAATGAATTCATAGATACAGAAAGCAGACTGGTGGTTGCCAGAGGCGGGAGGTGAGGGGTGGGCAAATGGGTGAAGGCAGTCAAAAAGCACAAACTTCCAGTTATCAGGTAAGTCCTGGGGATGTAACATACAGCCTGATGACTCTAGCTAACAACACTGAATTATATATTTGAAAGTTGCTAAAAGAGTAGGTATTAAAAGTTTTCATCACAAGAAAAAAATTTGTAATTGTGTGTGGTGATAGATGTTACTTAGACTTAATTGTGGTGATCATTTCACAATATGTATAAGTATCAAATCATTATGTTGTACACCTGAAACATACAATGTTATGTCAATTATATCTCAATTTTCAAAAATACATAAATAAAAAATTTTAAGTGATGATAAAACATTAATTAGAGATATATGTATCAACATGGATAAATGTCAAGTACAATTTTGAGAGAAAAACACCCAACTGCAGGAGGATTTCATTGCTATGACACTGTCTTTATATACCTTTACCATACACTGACATGTATGGTAAAGGTATATAAAGATGCATGAAAATGATAAACACCAAATTCAGGAGAGTGGTTGTAGGGGAGAGAGGTAAGGGGTTCAGGAGGGGAATACAGAGGCTTCGACTGTGTCTGTAATATTTTATTTCTTAAGCTGGATGGTGAGTAAGGCAGACTCATTTGGGTTTTGCCTGAGACAGGTCTGCATTCTAATTCAGTCCAGTATTTAACTTCAGGTGCCTTAGACACACTACTTAACCCAGTGCACCCATTTCTTTCTCTGTAATGGAGGTACTCCTGGTACCCACCTAATAGGGTGGCAGTGAAAATCCTTCCACAATGTTTTGTAAGGATTTACCGTGTTCCCTACATGAAGGCGCCATCTTGGCTCCTTCTGCAATAAACCTGGCCGCAGATGCTCCAGAAATGGCAACAGGATTGCGCGGCCTGGGGTGCAGCCGGGCCTGCGTGATGCGGCCATTTGCAAAGACATATGCCCCCAGCCTGGTGTTCTCTGGCCAGGTATACTGCTCAAGAAATCTCTCCTTGTCTCCTTCTCTCTCCCTCCCTTCTTCCTGTTCTTCCTTCTAATCATTCCCAGGACCACAGAGGTAGATGCCACAGGCACAGCTGTCAAGAGGCAACACCAGGATTCTAACCCGAGTGTCTCAAAGATGAAACTCTTCCCAACTAAACCAGGGGTCCACAACCTCATTCACCTTAGAACCTCCCGAGGATCTTTAAAAACCTGCCAAACCTGGGCCCCACCCTTGGAATCTCCAGATACCACAACCACATGGTTCCCTGGGTGATGCCGAAGCCCAGCCAGGGTTGAGGTCTGACACACTCCAGTTCCTGTGTGCTCTGCCCCTCACTTACCCACCCCCCTTCCCCAGTCCAAGTATCATCCTTAAGGGACTGTAGCTGCTAGCCAGCCCAGATCCCCCTGGTCTGTGAGCTTCCTGACTGCACAGCTTGCACTTTGCATCTTTATGCCCCAAACACGCAGCACCATCTCCAGCATACTTTTGGAAGAGTGCTGAGAACTCTGCAAGGAGGAAGAACTGGGGCCGAGAAGAGAAAGTTTTGGGGAGGCAGACAGTCTTGGCCTGCCCAACATCTCAAGTGTTGACCAACAGAAAGGGCTGCCGTCAGCTACTGCGCTCTTCCCTGGAGGAAGTGTTCCAGAAGAACCAGAGGCTAACACTTCCTAAACAGCTACTGCCTATGTTCAGATTCTATTTATCTTGCCACCACCAGTAAAGAGGGAATTTCCTTCTCACATGTCTTATTCCTAGAGATACAGAATTCTGGTGCGGGAAGGCAGCAGGAGATTACCCGCTCCAGCCCCCAGGCAACCTTGCACAGAGATCTTCTCAGGAGCAGCTCTGCACTGTCCATAGCAGGACCTTACCCCTTATTGGAAAGACAACCTGAACAGCTTTGATTATTAGAAAATTCCTCCCTTCCTTGGGTCAAAGTTCAAGCTCTGCAACTCCTATCATTTGGTCCTGGGCCCACCCTCTGGGGTGACATCTTTCTACACAATGCATCTCGTAGGCCACAGGAAAGAGTTTGGATTTTATTTCAAGGGAAATGAGGGACAAATGAAGTATTCTTTTTTTTTTTTTTTTTTTTGTGGTACGCGGGCCTCTCACTGTTGTGGCCTCTCCCGTTGCGGAGCACAGGCCCCGGACGCGCAGGCTCAGCAGCCATGGCTCATGGGCCCAGCCGCTCCGCGGCATGTGGGATCTTCCCAGACCGGGGCACGAACCTGTGTTCCCTCCATCGGCAGGCAGACTCCCAACCGCTGCGCCACCAGGAAAGCCCAAATGAAGTATTCTTGAACAGGGGCATGGCAACGTGATCTGGTTTGTGATTTTAAAAGAACATTCTGGGGCTTCCCTGGTGGCGCAGTAGTTAAGAATCCGCCTGCCAATGCAGGGGACACGGGCTCAAGCCCTGGTGTGGGAAGATCCCACATGCCACGGAGCAACTAAGCCCGTGTGCCACAACTGCTGAGCCTGTGCCCTAAAGCCTGCAAGCCACAACTACTGAAGCCCTTGCGCCTAGAGCCCATGCTCTGCAACAAGAGAAGCCATCTCAATGAGAAGACTGTGCACCTCAGCAAAGAGTGGGCCCCGCTCGCCCCAACTAGAGAAAGCCCACACGCAGCAACGAAGACCCAACGCAGCCAAAAATAAAAAAATAAAAAGGAACATTCTGGTGCTACCTGGAGTCTGGATTGTAGGGGAGGAAGAGTAGAACCCAAAGGGTGGGCTGGGATGCTACTGGGATAACTCAAACCAGAGATGATGGTGGCTTGGGAAATGGTCTGGCAGTGAGAATGGACTTAAGATGTGTTTGTTATCTAGAACCAACAAGACTTGCTGATGGATTAGATGTGAGTGTGCAAGCATTAGCCTGATACAAGAGAATTTTTATCTCTATGTGCCATCTTGTCTTAGGTACCCTTTTTTAATTAACAGAATCAAGGCATCAATTGAGTCATTTCTGCCTGAGAAGAGAAAGAGAAGAGAGGGATGGGGAGAAACTGTGTGGTCTGACTTTCCCCTACTACCCTGCCCATAGGCTCTCATCTAGTTGGCTGACTTCAACCCTCTCCCAAGTATGACCCCAGCCTTGCCCCCGCACAGCCTCAGCTCCTACTGAGCCTTGCTCTCTGCAAGGCAGAGGAATGACCAACAGCAATGGAGGCCAAGCTCAGCTGGATTCCCAGGACAGACTTCTGAGCTTTACAGCTCAAGGACTATAATTTAAGAAGTTCAGAGAGAACCCACTAGAGGGCACTGCAGCACTACCCAGAAAAGACCATCCCATGACAGCTGTTTTTACTTTTCTATTCAATTAGGGGAAAAGTACTACATAATTGAGCACCCATTTAGCCAAGGCCCTAGGTTAGATGCTTAGATACAAATATCAGGGCACTGGTGCTGTCTGCAGTCAAGCTGGAAGAACAGGGAGGGGCTCAGAGCCCTCAGAGGTGGGTGGTGGTGGCACCCAAGGAGAGTCAGTCTGTGGTTCTTTCCTGCTTCTGGGGACGTAACTGTAGGACACACATATATACATACAATACATAAACGGCACACACACATACATACAAACAACACACTTAGGCACACACCACACAAACCACATATACATACACGCTGCAGTCCTGGACTTGGGGCACCTGTGAGACCCCAGGCTGCAGAGCAGGTAGGCTGGAGACCCCGAAAAGAATGTGGAGCAGAGCAGTGGCGGGTTTAAAACCTGAGAGAACAACCCCACAGCCCCCAGATGATCCGCACATCATTAGAGTCACTATAAATGAGCCTATTAAAACGCACACATGTTAACCACAGGTGACCCAAGGGTTCCATGAACTCATTGATGCCCACTAACACATTAGCATACATTTACTGAGCACTGGGGTTGGAGTGGATCTTGTGTCAGAGGGTCACAGGGAAGGATGCTAGCCAGCCCTTAAGTAGTGCTGACTGTGTGCAGACGCCACTCCAGGGCCTGTGTGTTTTCTCTCTCTTAAGGCTCACAACGCCATGGTGGGCTCTGACTTTATCCCCAGTTTACAGAGGGGGACACTGAGGCTTGAGAAGTGAGGTGGCTTGCCCAGGTTCGCAGAGCTATATAGGTAAAGGAGCTGTGATCCTAATTCTGCCCTACAGGAAGCCACAGCTAGTTGGGAGATGTATACATAAAAACATCCAAAACAACACACGATGCGCCAGCAAAGAGGAACTTCATTTTCTTTCTCTGTTTCTCTCTCTTTTTCTAAGAACTTAACACGTTTAGCTTGCAGAGCCTCACCTGAGAAGGAAAGGGAAGCCCCTCTCCGGGGGCCCCACTCTAGTGTCTGCAAGTGGCCCTGTGTTACCCGACATGCAAGCAGCTCTGTCACCTGAGCCGTATGACCCAGCCGACATCATGGTGCTGAAGGTTTCAGTGGTGGGAAAGGTGCCTTGTGGGGTTGGTGATAAGCTCCAGTGGGATACTCACAGTGAGACCCCTGGGCTCACTAGCAAGGCCATGTTCTCTGCAGCACAGAATTATGCTTCCACCAACAAAACAAAGCAAACATCTACGGGGCACCAAGTGACCATGCAGCCAGAACTGCCCATTGTGAACTGGGTCTTGTCAGACCTTCCAAGTTTTAAGATCCAGCAGGCCCAGCATCTGTTCACTGTAAGGTAGAAATGGCACAGCCAGGGCTGAGCATGGGCAGGACCAAGAGGAACAGGCCAGCTGCACGGCCCCTGCCACTGTGGTCCCAGTGCCCCTCCTTCAGCTCACGCCCAGAAGGGATTCCTGTCCAACCAGCCAGAGGAGGAAGAAAAAGCCCGAGTCTGGGTTACAGATGAGCCAGCTTTCTACGCATGTGTGAACTGAAAATGATGATAGCTGCACTACAGCCTCCTCAGGGGTGGCCTTGAAAGCACAGGGAGGAAGCCCTCCAGTATATAGGCAGAGTTTCAGATGGTGCATCTCATCATCCTCTTTGCGTGGAAAGAGATGTGTCCTGAAGATGAAATACGTACAATACCCAGGCAGTGGCTGATGGCTTGGCTGACTGGTCAGGGGCCTGGAAGGAGAAAGATTGGAGGATGAGGACCAGGACTGGGCAGAGGATGTGAGTAGACGTATGGGAGCAGGTCCCAGTGTGCAGATCTTGGTATCACATGGTAATATCCATCAGAGAGCATCTAACATTGGAGAGGCACAGAACAACCAAGTAGATGAAATGACCCAGTCAACAGACATCAGCCAGCCTCTGTCATTGGACACCCCAGCACCAGCATGATAGGCACAAGTTACACATGGACCCAACGGCTGGATTCCCCTTACCACACCCCATCTAGGTGCATCTAGGTACTTCCTGCCCTGAACGCCAACCTTCCAGGATACCCGTGAAATCAGAGCGG
>NW_006796752.1:3699809-3708073 GCF_000442215.2 Lipotes vexillifer | reverse complement strand
AGCGGTTCCTAAGAGTCACCACCAGGAGGCACTAGTTGAACAGTTACAAACTTCAGTGGCAAATGACCCACCAAATGTGGAGAAACCCAACATCGGCAGGACCAAGTGTTTCTCTTTTCCTAGGTACAGAGAATGGAGCCATGGAAACTCTGGGAATTGGGAAGACACGGACAGAAAATCAACCTCTACCCGGACTCAATCTCCCCACAGTTGGATCTGTGGTCTTAATCAAGAGTCTCAGGCTTTCTCTGTGACTCTGTTTCCATCTAAGGGTGGGAGAATGAGGTAGGCTTAGTCATCACTCTTCAGACTTTGATCAAGTACCTTCACTTGTGCAGCCAGTGGTGCACTGGAACCAGAGTGCATCAGAGACCCTTGTTAAATGTTCAGAGCACAGAACACTGCGTGCAGGCAAAGGTGCAATTCTCCACCCTCACCTCAGGTGGGCCTCAGTACTGCCCAGCAGCCTGATTACAATCCTCCAACCCAGTGGCCTTCAACCTGGCTGCACAACAGCATCTCCTGGGCAGCTTCTCAGTGATGCCAGGCCCAGCTCACCCCAGGCTAAGTGTGGGGCCCTTGGCAGCACAGAGACTCCCAGGTGATACTGATGCAGGTCAAGGACCCCATCCTTCCACCACCGAGGGGAAGAGCCGAAGATCCCATCTCCTCTGGATACCCCCTTGTCAGCACAGAGGAGGGGCTTATGTGACTGAAGAGAGGGGGAAACAAGTTTATCCCTCGTCTTTCTTCATGAAGCATCAGAGCAGTTGACACAGAGGAAAACTGAGGCACTGAGCGCCCCCATCTCCCCCTGCCTAGGACACACAGATCAAGCCATGGTAGTCCTGGGGTGTAGCCTCAGGCCCTTGTCATAGTAGAAGCAATGTGGTTTAAAAGGCCCAGGTCACCCTGTACACCTTAAACTTATACAGTGATGCATGTCAATTATTTCTTAATAAAACGGGTAAAAACTAATAAAGGGCCCTGGGATCAAGGCTAGGCTCTGCCTTCTCTCTAACCATGAGCTGTGGGACCTTAAGTCAATTAACTCCTCTGATCCTCTATTTCTTCATCTATAAAATGAAGATAAATACCCACTTCTTCAAAACAACTTCAAGATTATTTTGAAGTTTGAATTAAAACCATCTATATATGGATGTTCTGACAACCTTAAAACACTAATACAATACAGTATGTTCTTTTTAAAAACTTTAAATTTTACTTATTTTTTTAAAAACAAGAAATAGATGTATATGGAAAAAATTCAAAAAAATAAGTGGGCCTCCCTCCCTTGCCCCCGGTAACCATTTCCTCTTCTGGGAGGCAACTACTGTTAGCAGTTCCTCAGGTGGTAACTAATGTATTCCTAACAGGAGTTCTGCTGCGCCAGGCAATTCCCTGTACAGACCACGAGGCCTCCCGAATGTGCCAGATTCAGGCTTCCGTAATGTTATGGAGCACTTAATACATGCCAGGCTCTTGCACACATAACCTCTCTTTTAATTATCAAAACCAAAACAGAACAAGAAAACCTATAAGGTAGCATTAAGACTCCTGCTTTTCAGATATAGAAACTGTGGTTAAGCAGTTTGGCTAAGGTCACTCAACAAGATAGTCATAATACTAGGACCCAAATCCAGGTCCTGTAACTCGCACGCCTTAACCACTGATCCACGGCCACCCCAGAAATCCACCCACATGCCTGCCGTTCCCCGCCCGCAAGCGCAATCCCAGCTTGCTGAGTCTCCGCAGGTCCCTAGACAGCCAGGTCTCCACAGTCTCCTTTCTAAGGAGACTGCGCTCCCTGAGGAAGGCAGCAGGTGTGGTAACTCCCGTGGGCCTTTGCACCCAAGCCAGTGCAGCCGCAAGACCAGATGCGTCAGCGGTATCGGCTGGGACCAAGGCCTCTTACTACACATACACCCACACACCCCACTGCACAATCATTCTGATCTTGTTTTCCCTGGAATCTCCTCCCCTGCCCTAGAGGAGGTTGCCACATCCAGGTGGGGACACCAGAAGCCATGCGTCCCGAATGTAGGACGTGATCCAAACTGCATCCAGTGTCTGGCTATCCTCAACTCCATGCTGTGCCCACAGGAGCGCCAGAGAGAAATCCCAGGGACCTGTCTCCCCATCAGTCCCTTGACAGCAAGCGCTCAGCTTCCTATGGTATCTGAGACTGAAGGACGGTCATCAGGGGACAGACAGCCCCTGTGACACATCCCTGTTCCACACGAGGAAAGGGAGCCTTGGGATAAGGGTTGGGATCTAGGAAGAAATTTCTCGTTTAAACAGATGGGGCCTGTTGAAAGCCAGCCTCTCCCTTCTGAGAAGTTCAAGAAGGTTCCCAAGGGTGTGGCTTGAATGACAGGGGAGGACTGAGACAGGCAGGGAGGGTTGGGCCTGGGAGGGGCTGGGAGAGTCTGTGGGAGAGGGTGAAGGAAGAGAAGGAAGCGGGGAGGGTTCCCCAGACACCTGGCGGGAGAGCTTTGAAACAGAGAAAGAGCAAGTGACAGAATAGAAACTACAATGGACTTCCCGGTGCGTGGGAGGGTGGGTCGCCCCTTCTTGGAAGGTCATCAATCAATCAGTCAACATTACATAGCCCATCCCTCCCACTCGCTTTCAAGAGAGGTTAGATTTTCACCAGTCTAGTTAACTTTCCATCCTATTCCATATTTTTACCTGAGAAACTAAGAGTATTTTAGGATTTTGGAATTATCTACCTGAGTGGAATTCTCACTCTACCCCCAACCCTGTCAATCCAAAAAGAGATAAACTGTGTTAATGAGCTTTCATAAGCTATTTTGTTGGGGACGGTTTTCTGCTTTTAAAAGTTGTGCACCCACATTGAATGTCTCCAAGCCCCAGTTCCCTCATTTGTACAACAGGGATATTAACAATATATACCCCATAGGTTTGCCTCAAGGATTAAATGAGACAAAGTATGTAAAGTGCTGAGCACAGTGTTTGAGGGTGTTTGACTCACAGTAAGCACTTGGTAAGTGTAGCTATTACTTTGTAACAGCCGAATCACTTCCAAAACTGAGGTACAATTTGCCAACTCCCAGTTTGGTCCTTTTCTCTATCTTGACTTTAACAGCTGCTAATTGTTCACAAGCTAAATTTTCACTTATTGAGGCATTTCTCCTAGACTCTCTTTGAGGGCAGGCTCCCTTAGGAAGTAAAAAATGTGATTCAATTTATAAAACTTCTATTTTTGTCCCCCCGTTTTTAGAACTATCTTCTTCCATCAGCTGAGTTGGACCAGATAAAGCTGTGAAATCTTTTCCAATGAAAAATTGATGACTCCGTTGTATAAAGTGAGGAACTGTCTGTCTCCTCAAGTATCTTAGGGCCAAATATCAACAAAAACAGATTTATATTTTGTAGAGAGTAATTTGCAGACTGACAGAGCTGAACCAAAACATTTAACATCCAGTGATGAATGTCTTGTCAATAATGAGGTCCTTTGTATGCAATGCATAATTCAGAAAGGAAGCAGAGTTTCATCTGCCTAATTTAGCAAACTTTAAAAGATAAAAAAGAATGAATCCTAAGGAATTAATCTATGATGGAGGGGAAATAAAAAACTGTTAAGATGTTCAGCAATGCATTACTTACACAGGCCCCAATGATACATAATCTAAATCTCTCCCAATATGAAAATGGTTAAGTAAAATCTGGCTCACCCAAACATTTAGAATATTATGCAGTCTTTAAATGGATGCAGCATAAAATGGTGGTTACGGCCTCATTCTCTGGGCTTAGGCTGCCTGAGTTCAAATCCAGACTCCACTTCTTATGAGCTGCA
Source organism: Lipotes vexillifer (assembly GCF_000442215.2). Taxonomy (NCBI): domain Eukaryota; kingdom Metazoa; phylum Chordata; class Mammalia; order Artiodactyla; family Lipotidae; genus Lipotes; species Lipotes vexillifer. Next base: position 3,704,253 of record NW_006796752.1, on the reverse strand, counting down.
TGACTTGGACAACTCATTTAATTTCTCTACACCTCTGTTTCCTCACTTGTAAAATGGAGATTAAACTAGTATGTACCTCAGAGAGTTGTTGATTAAACGTAAAGCTCTTAGAACAGTTGCCGGTGAACCGTAAATAGCTAACACATGTTAGCTAATATGAGAGTTTAATAACACAGTGTGTTAGCAGTGTGTCACTGCTAACTTATCATCAGTTCCTTTTCATCGTCTTCTAGGGCTCTTGGCTAGACTACAAAATGACCAGCCTTCCTTCAGTTAGGTGTAGCTATGCGGCTAAATTCAGGCCAACAGAAGGAGAGCAAAAGTGATGCATGTCCCTGCCAGGCATGGTTCATACAGACTTCACATGCACTCTCTCAGCTTTAACCCTGCTGCTGGCTTGATGCAAACAAATGCAATGATCAGGAGCATCCATTTGGGCTTCCTGTGAATGAGAAACATTTTAGTGCTAAGACAGTGGAATTTGGGGATTCATCAATTACAGCAGCAAACATTAACTACTGCACAAAGGTTTTTTTTTTATGTTAAGTGAAAAAATACAGGATATATAAATGACATGCCAAAGACTGGGAGATATCAATATTTGTTGACAATGTTTGTTTTTCCATTTTTTTTTGATTGAGGAAAACTTAAGCACAGTGAAATGCAAAGATCTCAAGTGAATAAGACAAAAGGTTTTAATGAATTTTTATTCCTATATAACCAACACACTAAATCAAAATATAGGCTATGTTCATCACCCCAGAAAATTCCCTTGTGCTCAAACCTCACAGGCAACCACCATTCCAATGTCTATCACCATAAATCAGTTTTACCCCTTCTTGAGCACCATATGAATGGAATCATGCATCATATACTCATTTGTATCTGGTGTCTTTCACTCAACAAACATAATGTTTTTGAGATTCATGCATATTGCTGCATATGACAATAGTTCATTCTTTTTAAGTTGTTAAACAGTATCCCATTGTCTGACTATGCCACAATTTGTTTATTAGTTCTCCTGTGGGTAGACTTTGGATTATTTTTAGGTTTTTACTATTGTGAATAAAGCTACCAGGAACATTCATGTACAAGTATTTTTGTAGTGTTTTTTGTTTTCATTTCTCTTGGGTAAGTATCTAGAAGAGGAATTGCTGAGTGTATTAGTTTTCTATTTCTCTTGTAACAAATTACCACAGACTTAGTGGCTTAAAACAACATGGGTTCATTATTTTATAGTTCTGTGGTCAGAACTCGGACACAGGTCTCACTGGGCTAAAGCTGTGGTCATCAGGGCTGCGTTCCTTCCTGGAGGTTCCTTCCTGGAGGCTCTAGGGGTGTCATAGTCGGCTTGGCTGCCATAATGAAGTACCATAGACTGGGTGTCTTAAACGACAGAAATTAATTTTCTCAGTTTTGACACCTGGAAGGCTGAGATCAGAGTGCCAGCACAGTCAGGTTCCAGTGAAGGTTTTCTTCCTGGCTTGCAGATGGGCACCTTCTTGCTGTGTGCTCACAGTGGCAGGGGGGAATGGGGATGGAGTGGGTGGTGCTCTCTGGTGTCTCTTTTTTGAAGGGCACTAATCCCATCATGAAGGCCCCACTCTTATGACCTCATCTAACCTTAATGACGTCCCAAAGGCCCCATCTCTGAATACCATCACACTGGGTTTATGTCTTCAACATATGAATTGTGAAGGGTGACAGTTCAGTCCATAGCAAGGGTGAATTAGTTTCTGTACTTTTTTCGGCTTCTAGAAGCTGCCTGCTTTCCCTGGATCATGGCCCCCTTCCCTTGTGATTGCACTGAGCCCACCTGGATAACCTGAGACAATTTCTCAATCACAAAATCCTTAATCACATCTGCATGGCCTGTCCTTTTTGCCACGTAGTGTAATATATTCACAAGTTCTGGGGATTGGGATGAGGACATATTTGTAGGGGGTCAGAGGATATTGCTCTGCCTACCTCACTGGGTCATAGGTGGTATATGTTTACCTTTATATAAGAAACTGCAACACTGTTTTCCTAAATGGTTGTCCCATTTACATAGTCACCAGCAATATGTGAAAGTCCAGCTGTTCCACATCCTGCCAACCCTTAGAATTTTCAGTCTTTTTAATTTTAGTTATGCTAAGGGGTGTAAAGCAATGTCTTATTTTGGCTTTAATTTGCATTTCCTTGATGACTAGAAAGTTGAACATCTTCTGTGCTTATTGACTGAGAACTTTGTTTTGTGAAGTTTCTGTTTTCAAGTCTTTTATCTATCTTTAATTGGGATATTTGCCTTTTTATTATTGATTTACAAGAGTTGTGTTTTTTTGGGGGGGGGGGGTGGCACACCACATGGCTTGCAGGATCTTAGTTCCTTGACCAGGAATGGAAACTCGGAGTCCTAACCACTGGACCACCAGGGAATTAATTCCCTACAAAAGTTCTTTTCATATTCTGGATAAAAATTCTTTGTCATATATAGGTACTGTGTTGGGGAGGGGGAAATTCCTCTCTACCCCTCTTGAATTCTTTTGGCTGGTCTAATAATTAAATTGACATAAGACAGATTAGCAGGAGAAAAAAAAAATTTAATTTGTACACACAGAAGTCTTGTAGAACTGGAACACCCAAAGTTACCAAAGCAGGCTGTTTATATATCATTTTTAGACAAAGAAACAATTATTTGTGAAGATTTAACAGAGGAGCTTGTGCCTGGGGTAGCAGATGAATGAAGAAGTAACAAAGTTTGTTTATCCAGCTTTCTTAGCCTTGAATTCCCTAACTCTAGTGATAAGGATGCTTTCTATTCTCCTGGTACAGGGAGGGTACTTTCACATGGGAGATTTAGTTCCTGCTTTCAGGGGGAGATAGGGGAGTCAGAGTGTTTTTTTAGTTTGGTTTGGTTTTTTTTTTTTTTAATATATTTTTTTCCCACCAGCTGTTTCTCACATAACATTAATTCAAAATAATCAATACACCATTGTGGCATATCTTAAGGCAGTCTGCTCTGAACCCCAATGGTTCCCTCCACATATTGAAAGCTAAGTTGGTGGCTGTGAAGAGCAAAACCAGGTGAGTGCTGAGAGGTAAGAGATCTGCAAAGGGGGGAAAGACTGTAGATTAGAATGAGGATGAATAAACAGAAAAGAAAAACTTGAAGCACATTTCCCCAACCCCATTAATCCAGTTCCCCAATCCTGGGATTAGATCAGTCCAATAAAATGCCTTCATTTATGTGATAGAGTGTTAATCTTCTATTTTAATAGATGTAAGTTAGACACTACTTGTCTGGTTTGATTAACATAGAAGCAACATTTTTCACCAGTGATTGGACAAGCTCCTCCTTGCTGATCTGCCAGCATGTCCAGAGCACGTCAATTTTGGAGCATCACAGACTCTAAGCCATCAACTTCCGACTGGAGTATTTTTGAAGTCTGCATAGTGATATTGAACTCTTGTTCCCTTATCATGGAGAGATTTAAGATAGCTTTTTCCAATTCATAATCTCGAAAGCTTGGGAATAAGACCCTCAATGCTGAAAAGAACTTGGAGTTGTGATACACAAGGGGATTTTCTACAGTTCTGACCGCCATGTTTATGTGACACAACTTTAGGACCAAAAGGAGCCCAAGTCTATAATTTGGCTGGCATTTAGGGTGGGGTATTTGGTGACAGAAGGAGCCAGGTACCCAAGTCCACATCATCCTGACCATTTAGATGGGAACCCTTTATATACTTTGTTGCCACATAAAACAAAAAGACCAGTGTGGTTTACAGACAAGGTCAGAGTGGAACCTGTAATCTCCAGGGTCTGCAGTATTCCATGGCCTTTGCCATTGGGACTGTTAGCATCCATACACCTCCATTTTCCATGTGCTCCTGTCAATCTGTGAGAGCAGAACAGATTCGGCAATAGCTGTTATAGGAGGCCTGTAGTCTGGTTCTGACAGCTATAAAGCTTAGTTCTGTCACCTCATCAAGTCAGTACAGATTTTTGGTCCACTCATATAGAGTTTGTGGTATTTAGCAGCTTAATCAGGGGAGCAGCTTTAATACCCCAAGCTGTACAACGACGGCTTGCGAACTACCCAAGACATTTGGTGATTTGGCAGACATTTGTACCAAAAAGGGTAGTGCTAGAGTCACTTACAATCTCGAGAGGTTTGAAGATGTCATTTGTGGAATCAAACCACAAGGTCTGACTGCAATATTCTCTTGGTATGTCACCCAGAAAAGGTCCAGTGTCATGTTTGTTTTTAATACAGAGGGAAAATTTTTCACCTATTGTCTTTATCTGGGCAAGAAGCTCCTTGAGCTTCTATACAGGTTTGCCAGGGCCCAAATAGCTCATCAGAAGGAGAGGCAGGGTGATGTTTTTCTAATTATGGATACCGTACCCTGTCATCCAAGCACCTCCCACCTAGTCCACCAGGTGTTAACATCAGCAGGA
>NW_006796752.1:3694427-3699703 GCF_000442215.2 Lipotes vexillifer | reverse complement strand
AGCAGGAACCAAGGCCAGTTCAGGTTCTCTTGCACTACCTAGATGCTGACATATTCAACAGTCAGACTGACTGGTTAACGTGGCCAGGGTTTGGTAAACTGGCATAATAGGGTGTTTGGTTAGTGCCCAACCTGCTGAAAAAGTAAGGGTTAATAAGGGTAAGACATAGGCTGAAAAAGAGCCATAGTGTAGACTTAGAGGGGGAGCAGGGTAGATGGAGACAAGCACTCTCCAGCCAGCCTTCTAAAATGACTAATACATGTGAGGAAAGTGGCCATTGAAGAGAAGGTGCGGTTTTTGTTTGTTTTTGTTTTTTAACATATATACAGGGAGTCTTAAAAAAAGGGGGGAAATAGGTGAAAGCAAAGTTTCTTTTTTTTTTTTTTTTTTTGGCTGTGTTGGGTCTTTGTTGCTGCATGCAGGCTTTCTCTAGTTGTGGTGAGTGGGAGCTACTCTTCGTTGCGGCGTGCGGGCTTCTCATTGCGGTGGCTTCTCTTCTTGTGGAGCACGGGCTCTAGGCATGCAGGCTTCAGTAGTTGTGGCGCACGGGCTTAGTAGCTCCGCGGCATGTGGGATCTTCCTGGACCAGGGATCGAACCCGTGTGCCTTGCATTGGCAGGCTGATTCTTAACCACTGCGCCACCAGGGAAGTCCAAAAGCAAAGTTTCTTGATCTATGAACTTGGGAAAAGCTGTCTACTTCATGATGCCAGCTGCTTCTGGGGCCTGGGAATTGGCCCTGGAAATCCTTACTTTGAGGTCACCTATAGGGATTGTCTCCCAACTGTTTTGAGAGCAACGATCCAGGTCTATTTTGGTATGGCTTGCATGAATCCAGGAGGATTTTTCTTTTCTTAGTAGTGTATGTGGCCAGCAGTACCTCATAAGGCCCTTCTCAGTGAGGTAACAGCACGTGTTTCCTTCTAAGGACCTTGATGTACACCCGGTCTCTTGCTCAAAAAGGATGGCAAGGCTTGTAGGTAGGTGGAGACCATGCCCCTTTTTCCTGTTGGCAATATGCTCTAAGTACACTGGTTAGTTCTTGTATCTAGCTGGTCATAGCATCAAATAGTTCACTCACATTTCCATAACATTCACTTAATCCAGGAATGGAAGGTTTAGACATGCCAATAAGCACTGGGTATCCAAATACTATTTCAAAAGGGATTAATCCATGCCTCCTACTTGAGTATTCTAGATCTTTCAAGGGCCAGGGGCAAAGGTTTTGGCTATTTAAGTCCAGTTTCTTGACAGATCTGTCCTAAAGTACTTTCTATGGCTAGATTTTTACATTCCACTTGCCTTGATGATTGAGTATGGTATGGGGCATGGAATTTTAATGAGTGCCTCAAAGTTTTTGCAAGTAGTTGGTTCATCTCTGCTGTAAAATGAGTTCTTGCTCTGATTCAATCCACAAAAGCATGCCAAGACGAGGAATAATCTAGGTTATCAATGTCTTCACCACTGTGATGGCAGCAGCACATCTAACCAGTTAGCGTTCAGTCCATCCATTAAGCAAGCAGACAATAACCAAACAGTGAGAATAGCCTAAAGCTGGGATCAAATCTATAAAATCCATTTGGAGTGCTGAGAAGGGCAGTGTGGGCCTGGGAGAACTTCCTGGGGTGTACTGATTTCTTCCAGAAGTTTGGTGAGATTTACAAGTTGTGCACTGGGAAATAATTTGGTCTGAAATTTTGTGGATGCGAGGGCAAAAACCAATTGTCTTTTGGTTCCTTAACTATCCCCTGTCTGTACATGTGTCCCATTTGATGAGAGTTAAGTGCAAGCCAAAAAGTCAAAGGAAAAGGAGTACAGGAAGTCTGTTTGGACCAATGTATAATCAATCTGATAATTGTTTGGCACCTTTTGTATCCATTTGTCTTTTTTGGATTGTGGGGCCTTTGCCTGATAGTTAATATCAATCAGAGATAAAGCCAGGTTTAAAGATTGGGTGGAGAAAGGATAAGGGGGGTCCATTTGCGTTGCATGTTTAGCCGCTCTGTCAGCTCTATTGTTTCCGAAAGATATAGCATCACTCTCCTTAGTATGGGCTGAACAGTGAACAAGAGCAATTTTAGAAGGGAGGTGACTAGCTTGTAATAGGGCAGCAATTATATGCCCATTAGCAACAGGAGTACCTGCAGAAGTTAAGAATCCATGGGATTTCTGAATTATGCCAACAGCTTGGCAGACTCCAAGAGCTATGGGTTCCACAGCTTGGGCTGATTTTATAGTGGGCAAAGAGTAGGCCTCAAGTGTTTCATGCGGGGAAACTACGGCATAACCAGTTAGGTTTCCTCAGAAATTTCGTTTACAAGAGTCATCACAAAATAAAAGTAAGTCTGCATTGTCTGAAAGATCCTCTCACGGCTTTGAGACCATATCTATAGTTGCAAGGCAATCATGTGGAATGGAATGGGGCTCTCCATCATGAGGCATGGGTAGTAGAATAGCTGGATTTAAAGTGTTACAACAATGTACGGTGATGGAAGGGTAAATTAAAAGATCCTGGTCCTAGGTGATCTGTCACTATGTAGAGAGGTGCTGCATTCTATGAACTTGTAAGATAGCAGACACAGCGTGGGGAACATAGAGATGAATGGGGGAGCCTAATTAGAGTACTGGCTTTGTCAATCAAGGTGGCAGCTGTGGCCACCACACAGCAGCATACTGGATGGCACAGGGCCTAATTGGCATGAGAAATATACTATATGATGTATCTGAGAGGCAAAAGGCTATCCTAGAATGCCTGCAGCAATCCCATTATTTTCGTGGCAGTACTGATGAAAAGGTTTATCAAAAGTAGGTAAGCCAAGAACCAGAGGTGTGACAGAGTTAATTCTAAGGCTTCAAAGGAGGGTAATGCCTCTGAGGGCCAGGAAATGGGCTCCGGGGTGATATCTGGGAGGAATGCATACAGAGATTTAGCAAGAGCTTCAATATTAGGAATCCACTGGTGACAGTAGCCAGCTGCCCGTAAAAATGTATGTAACTGTTTTTTTCGTTTTGGGGAAAAGGATGGACTAAAGTGACTCAAGGCATTTGGGGGTGAGTCTTTGAATGCCCTGAGATATGTCATATCCTAAGTAAGTAACAGTTATTTGTACCCATTGAAGTTTAGATCTGGAAATTTTATGGCCTTGTTCAGCTAGTGCCTTTAGGAGAATGAGGGCATCTATAAGTGCTCCCTGCTTAGTTTGAGTACAAAGTAAAAGGTCATCAATTTAGTGGACAAGCGTGGAGACCTGGGTAAAGGCTATGGTTTCTAAGTTGGCTCTGAGGACTTGGGAAAATGTTGAGGGAAATTAACAATATCTCCTGAGGTATTCGAGTCCATGTTAATTGTCTCCCTTTAATAGAAATGCAAAAAGAAATTGTGAGTCGGGGTGCAATGGGATTGAAAAAAAAAGCTAAACAGAGTTCAATTATCATAAACCAGGCTGCATTAGCAGGAATTGAGGTGAAAATAATAGCTTGGTTTTAAGGGGGCGTCAGATTGGGAACCCAGAAATCCAGAAGATCTTCTGGAGGGTCAGAAACAGGGAGCTGGGCATAAAGTAGAGTATAAAAGGGAAGAGAAGGGGTATTTACATCAGATTTGGTTTTTAATTTTTGTTCCAACTTCTATCTTTCATTTTATCAAGTGATTCCCCTAAGGATAGCTGGTATATTTTTTTTGTGTTCTCTTTTCAACTTAGTCCTTCCATAAGTACCAATATGACAGCTGTTTATGATGAGAGCTCTCCAAAATTTTTTTCAAATACAGAAGTTTTTCCAATTCAGAAAATTTGGCCATTGATGAGTAGGCTCTCCTTTAGCATATTCATTCCAATAGTGACTCAATTCAATAAGCCTTTTTATGGAAAGACCTGGAGGACAGTTTCCAGGCTTAGAATAAACCTTTACCATGGATGCAAGATGAGTTCCTGGAGAGGGTACAGACAATGAGTCCCCATAATCCAAACGTTCACTCCCAAAGTTAGTCTAAGAAAGCAAAGGCCTTCACTGTCTGGGTGGTAAGGTTGGTGTAGTAAAAACAGTATCTCCAATCTCTCACAAAAAATGTGAGATGCCTCGAATTACAGACAAACTAATCTATGACACCAGGCAGGCACTACTGGAATGGGACCTTACCAGTACTAACAAGCAACAAATGATGATGTGACAAAAGCCCCTTATGGACTGGGACCCCTTATGACAAACACCCCTATGACCTGGCACGGCTGGACAAAGAGAGTGCTGTTTATGACATCATGTCTCAGAACCCCAGTCTATTCAACTGTCAACCAGATGCACCCCGATAAGGTGCATTATCTGCACCTTACAGATAATGGAGACCATAGAGACTATTCTCAATAGTCACAAAGCCAAGCTCTCAGGACGTAAAATGAGATGGAAGGAAAAACCTCATCCAGTTTACATAAGGAACCCACAGCAAAGTTTGTCTAAACAGACGCCATTCTGGTGAGAACGGTTAACTCAGTCTGTGAGGCCAGCTCAAACAGCAAGATTATAAAGGGTTAATGCCTGCATTTTTCTCTATGATTCTTCCTCCTAATGACAAACAATACAACAGACAGAGACAAAGAAAAACAGTGACCATCTCTGAAAGCAGAGAATCCATAAAAACCTAGAATACTCGTTTCCCAAACACCAGAGTTGGTAGGTCCAAGGAATCAGTTCCACAAATATTTTCTCCTGTTAATCTAAGTTTAGAAAGAAAGAAAAGGGACTCTCATGACTTTCTGTTCCACCAGAGACCAAGGTAAGAACTCTTACATTCTGCCAGCCTTTGTCAGAGGTTTCAGGATTTCTCAGCTGCAGCAGGCTCACGGGGGAGCCGATATCCTGCCCACTATGCCAACTGTTGGGGAAGGGGAAATTCCCCCACCCCCCACCCCTCTTGAGTTCTTTTGGTTGGTCTAATAATTAAATGGACACAAAACAGGTTAACAGGAGGGGGAAAAAAAAACAATTTAATTCATACACATGGAGGTGACACAGAAATGGGACCCCCAAGGTGAACAAGCAGGGTGTTTTGTATAAAATTTTTAGACAAAGAAACAATTATTTGTGAAGATTTAGCAAAAGGACTTGTGCTTGAAGCAGCAGACTAACAAACAACAAAGTTTGTTTATCCAGCTTTCTTAGCCTTCAATTTCCTAACTCTGGTAATAAGGATGCTTTCTATCTTCCTGGTACAGGGAGGATAGATTCACATGGGAGATTTAGTTTCCGCTTTCAGGGGCAAAGGGGTGGGGATTGGCGGGGGCG
>NW_006796752.1:3683382-3694348 GCF_000442215.2 Lipotes vexillifer | reverse complement strand
GATTGGCGGGGGCGGGGGGGGGGCGGTCAGAGTGTTTTTTTAAATATTTTTTTTCCACCAGCTATTTCTCAAGTAACTTTACTTCAAGATAATTAATATGCCATTGTGGCATATCTTGGGCAGCCTGCTCTAAGGCCCAACAATTGCAAATATTTTCTCCCAGTCTGAGTGGTGAGTTTTCATTTTCTTCAGAGCATCTTACAATGAGTAGACTTTCTTTGGTAAGTTCAATTTACTTTTATTTTCTTTTATGGTTTGTTCTTTTTGCATCCTAAAATCTCTGCCTATCTCAGCCTCACTGTGGCAGACTGTAATTCCCAAATACAGCTGCAACAATATTTCTTATCCACGTGCTCTTTTACAATATGATCTTGCCACACCTTCCATTTCCCTTAAATGCTTGAGAGAATTCACTGATTCACTATCGGGGCCTCCAGTTTCTCGTGTGGAAAGTTTTTTTAAAAATTATCATTAGAAATTCAATTTATTTAATGGGCATAGAGATATGTATTTATTTAATTCATTTTTAAAATTTTTATTTATTTTTTTATACAGCAGGTTCTTATTAGTTATCTATTTTATACATATTAGTGTATATATGTCAATCCTAATCTCCCAATTCATCACACCACCACCACCACCCCGTCACTTCCCCCCCTTGCTGTCCATATGTTTGTTCTCTACATCTGTGTCTCTATTTCTGCCCCGAAAACCGGTTCATCTGTACCATTTTTCTAGGTTCCACATATGTGCGTTAATATATGATATTTGTTTTTCTCTTTCTGACTTACTTCACTCTGTGTGACAGTCTCTAGATCCATCCACATCTCTACAAATGACCCAGTTTTGTCCCTTTTTATGGCTGAGTAATATTCCATTGTATATATGTACCACATCTTCTTTATCCATTTGTCTGTAGATGGGCATTTAGGTTGCTTCCATGACCTGGTTATTGTAAATAGTGCTGCAATGAACATTGGGGTGCATGTGTCTTTTTGAATTATGGTTTTCTCTGGGTATATGCCCAGTAGTGGGATTGCTGGGTCATATGGTAGTTCTATTTTTAGTTTTTTAAGGAACCTCCATCTGTTCTCCATATTGGCTGTATCAATTTACATTCCCACCAACAGTGCAAGAGGGTTCCCTTTTCTCCACACCCTCTCCAGCATTTGTTGTTTGTAGATTTTCTGATGATGCCCATTCTAACTGGTGTGAGGTGATACCTCATTGTAGTTTTGATTTGCATTTCTCTAATAATTAGTGATGTTGAGCAGCTTTTCATGTGCTTCTTGGCCATCTGTATGCTTTCTTTAAAGAAATGTCTATTTAGGTCTTCTGCCCATTTTTGGATGGGGTTGTTTGTTTTTTTAATATTGAGCTGCATGAGCTGCTTATATATTTTGGAGATTAATCCTTTGTTTATTCATTTGCAAATATTTTATCCCATTCTGAGGGTCATCTTTTCGTCTTGTTTGTAGTTTCCTTTGCTTTGCAAAAGGTTTTAAGTTTCATTAGGTCCCATTTCTTTATTTTTGTTCTTATTTCCATTACTCTAGGAGGTAGATCAAAAAAGATCTTGCTGTGATTTATGTCAAAGAGTGTTATTCCTATGTTTTCCTCTAAGAGTTTTATAGTGTCTGGTCCTTCATTTAGGTCTCTAATCCATTTTGAGTGTATTTTTGTGTATGGTGTTAGGGAGTGATCTAATTTCATTCTTTTACATGTAGCTGTCCAGTTTTCCCAGCACCACTTACTGAAGAGACTGTCTTTTCTCCATTTTATATCCTTGCCTCCTTTGTCATAGATTAATTGACCATAGGTGTGTGGCTCTATCTCTGGGCTTTCTATCCTGTTCGATTGATCTATATTTCTGTTTTTGTGCCAGTACCATATTGTCTTGATTACTGTAGCTTTGTAGTATAGTCTGAAGTCAAGGACTCTGATTCCTCCAGCTCCGTTTTCTTTCCCTCAAGACTGCTTTGGCTATTCGGGGTGTTTTGTGTCTCCATGCAAATTTTAAGATTTTTTTGTTCTAGTTCTGTAAAAACTGCCATTGGTAATTTGATAGGGATTGCATTGAATCTGTAGATTGCTTTGGGTAGTAGAGTCATTTTCACAATATTTATTCTTCCAATCCAAGAACATGGTATATCTCTCCATCTGTTGGTGTCATCTTTGATTTATTTCATCAGTGTCTTACAGTTTTCTGAGTACAGTCCTTTACCTCCTTAGGTAGGTTTATTCCTAGGTATTTTATTCTGTTTGTTGCAATGGTGAATGGGATTGTTTCCTTAATTTTTCTTTCTGATCTTTTGTTGTTAGTGTATAGGACTGCAAGAGATTTCTGTGCATTAATTTTGAATCCTGCAACTTTACCAAATTCAGTGATTAGCTCTAGTAGTTTTCTGGTGGCATCTTTAGGATTCCCTATGTATAGTATCATGTCATCTGCAAACAGTGACAGTTTTATTTCTTTTTCAATTTGTATTCCTTTTATTTCTTTTTCTTCTCTGATTGCTGTGGCTAGGACTTCCAAAACTATGTTGAATAATAGTGGTGAGAGTGGCCATCCTTGTCTTGTACCTGATCTTAGAGGAAATGCTTTCAGTTTTTCACCATTGAGAATGATGTTTGCTGTGAGTTTGTCTTATATGGCCTTTATTATGTTGAGATGGGTTCCCTATATGCCCACTTTCTGGAGAGTTTTTATCATAAATTGGTGTTCAATTTTGTCAAAAGTTTTTTCTGCATCTATTGAGATGATCATGTGGTTTTTCTTCTTCAATTTGTTAATATGGTGGATCACATTGATTGGTTTGCATACATTGAAGAAGGCTTGTATCCCTGGGATAAATCCCCCTTGATCATGGTGTATGATCCGTTTAATGTGTTGTTGGATTCTGTTTGCTAGTATTTTGTTGAGGATTTTTGCATCTATATTCATCAATGATATTGGTCTGTAATTTTCTTTTTTTGTAGTATCTTTGGTTTTGGTATCAGGGTGATGGTGGCCTCATAGAATGAGTTTGGGAGTGTTCCTTCCTCTGCCATTTTATGGCAGAGTTTGAGAAGGATGGGTGTTAGCTCTTCTCTAAATGTTTGATAGAATTCACCTGTGAAGACATCTGGTCCTGGAGTTTTATTTGTTGGAAGATTTTTAATCACAGTTTCAATTTCATTACTTGTGATTGGTCTGTTCATATTTTCTATTTCTTCCTGGTTCAGTCTTGGAAGGTTATACCTTTCTAAGAATTTGTCCATTTCTTCCAGGTTGTCCATTTTATTGGCATAGAGTTGCTTGTAGTAGTCGGGCATAGGGATATTTAAATTTTCTCTTTCTTCTTGAGTCCATTTAGGTAAGTTTTGTTTTCCCAGGAATGTTCATTTCATTTAATTTGGTGAATTTATTGGCATAGATTGTTCCATAGTAGACCGTTTTAATTTTTTCAAAGTCTAAGAATCCTTATTGACCTCTATCCTTTGTTCCTGATATTGGTAATTTGTGTTCTCTCTCTTTTTTAATTTTCTTGATGAATCTTATAAAAGGTTTACTGTTTTTATTAAACTTTTCACAGAACTAACTTTCGGCTCTGTTCATTTTCTTTATGGTTTGACTATTGTCTGTTTTATTGATCTTCACCCTTGTCTTTATTATTTCCTTCCTTCTACTTACTTTGACTTTGATTTACCCATATAATTCTTATTTCTTAAGCTCGAAACTTAAATCATTGATTTTAAACCCTTGTTGCTTTTCTGATGTAAACATTTAAACCTGTAGACTTCCCGCTAAATGCTGCTTAGATGCATCTCACTGATTTTGCTGTTTTATAATTTCAGCCTTTATCATTCAGCCTTATTTTCTAATTTATTTTCTAATTCCTTTTGTGTTTTCTTTTTTCCCCTCATTTATTAAGAATTACCTTGTTTAATTTCCAAATACTTGGGGGTTTTCTTTTTTTTAATTTTCTTTTTATTTTTTTTTTTAAAGATTTTTTTGATGTCGACCATTTTTAAAGTCTTTATTGAATTTATTACAATATTGCTTCTGTTTTATGTTTTGGTTTTTTGGCCACAAGGAATGTGGGATTGTAGCTCCCCGACCAGGGATCAAACCTGCACCCCCTGCATTGGAAGGTGAAGTCTTAACCACTGGACCACCAGGGAAGTCCCCATTTGAGGATTTTCTAGCTATCATATTGTTACTGATTTCTAACTTACTTATGTTATAGTTAGAGAACATACTCATAAGATTTCAGTCTTTCAAAATGTATTGAGACTTACATTATGCTCCAGCAACTGGTCTGTCCTGTTGAACACTCTGTGTGCACTTGAAAAGGACATGCAGTTGTTGGATGTGATGTTCTATAAATGAGTTTCTATCTAGTTGAACGTTTTTTGGGGGGGGCCATGCTGCACAGCATGTGGGCTTTTAGTTCCCCCACCAGGGATTGAACCTGTGCCCCCTGCAGTGGAAGCATGGAGTCTTAACCACTGGACCACCAGGGAAGTCCCTAGTTGAACTTTCCTTGTACTGCAGTTTTGCAGGCAATGAGTTCTCTCAGCTGTCATTTGTTTTATCATTTACTTTTAAATGGCTGTAATTTATCCTCATTTTTGAGGGGTATATTCACAGAATAGAAAACTGGATTGTCAGGTTTTTCTTTCAGCCATCTGAAGATGTTATTCCACTATCTTCTGGCCTCCATTGTTTTTCATGAGAAGTCAGCCATCATTCATTTCATTGCTCTCCTGTGTATAATGTGTCTTTTATCTGGCTACTTTTAAGATTTTCTATTTATACTTGGTTTTCAACAGTTTGACTATGATGGACCTGGGTATGGTTTTCTTTTTATTTATCCTGCTTGGAGGCTCACTGAACTTCAAGGATCTGTAGGTTGATGTTTTCATGAAATTTGGGGAAAATGTGGCCATTATTTCTTCATGTACTTTTTTTTTTCTGCCGCATTCTCTCCTCTTTTCTTTCTGAGATCTCTGCTTTTAACTATGTTAGTTATGGCAAGTAGATCTGGGGGGGTGGGGTGGGGAGAACAGCTAGTAATTACAGCTTTCACATTCCAGGCAGCAGGAAAAGAAAGCGAAGAGAACTAGAGGCACAACTCACTTGCTTCTGCTCATACTCCCTTGGCCAGTTCCCTGGACAGCTGGGTATCCAAATAAAATTCTCTCCCTAAAGAAGGAAGTGATTTTGATGATATCCCTGATGGAGTAACTGATATCAGATTCCCACCACCACCACCATAAACAACTATAAAACTAGACAAAATGTATGAGGCAGCTGTTTTCAGGCACTGGACAACAGGCAGTACTAGACTGCAATCCTTGACAGAAAGAAAACACATGCAGTGAATCCCACATTGGCCCTGGCTTTCTTCCTGTGGGTACCTCCTGCGCCCAATGCAGGGAGACAGAGTTTATACAGAGCTAAGCAATCTTGCTGAGCTGAAGAGGGTTGAAATTCAGGGATGCTGAATTGGCTAAAATTTTCAGGGCAAGGTAACAAAGATGAGGGAGCTGCATTGGGAGAAGGGTGCTAGAACGTTTACATAGGGGTTCTCCAGCGGCCCTTGGCTGAGGGCTTGGCTGAGCATGTGCAGGTAGGACACCATGAGGCTTAGAAGAACGTGGCTGCTACGGGGCTGCAAGCTGAATGGGAGTATCAGAGGTTGCACGGTGTTGAAAGATGGGGGAGTTCTAACCAATCCATGGTTAGGAGTGAGGACCATGCCCTAGAGTAAAAACAATTCCTTAGGACTAAGGACTAAGCCAAAACAGACCAAGCCTGAGAGTCCATAAGATCCACTAGTAATTTAACTGCCTTTCAGAACAAAAGGGGCAGAGTCAGAAGCCAGTAAATTAAAGGACAGAATTTTCCTGTGTAAAAACCATGCCTAAAGAAGGACTTTGACTGGTGACTTGCACATGGCACTGACAGGAAACAAATGGACTAGAAGCCTATTAACTCTTGGAGGGAATTTTTTTTTTTTTTTTTTTTTTTTTCTTGCGTTATGCGGGCCTCTCACTGTTGTGGCCTCTCCCATTTGCGGAGCACAGGCTCCGGACGCGCAGGCTCAGCGGCCATGGCTCACGGGCCCAGCCGCTCCGCGGCACGCGGGATCCTCCCGAAACGGGGCACGAACCCGCGCCCCCTGCATCGGCAGGCGGACTCTCAAGCACTGCGCCACCAGGGAAGCCCCTTGGAGGGAATTTTATTGCCAAAAAATCCACAAGTGTGGCCTGAAAGAGCAGGTGATCGTTTTGACTCCTAAAGTAACTCCTAGGCCCCCAAAAGTCACCAGAGGAAACAGGCTGTGAAATCTACAAGCCCCCCAAAAGGGCATACTCTCCAGTGCCCACTTGGGATGAGGCCACGGAGGATAACAGATAAGAAATAACCTTCCTGAAAACTAGCCTATCCCTTCTGGGGGGGTCAATGGACAAGTGGCTACCAGATGGAGAAACTAAGGCACTAACTCCACTGCCAGGGAAGGGAGTGTTTATCATTCCGGTGTGGTAGGATTTGATAATTGCTCTGAAATAGAGACTGCTGTGTGTTTTCCATCCTTCCCTTTTCTGAGTGGAAGTTTTAATTAGGTATTCTGTTCTTTCTCCATAGGTGCATGTTGGGTATGTGTGTGATTGGAGGGAGATAGGTAACTTTTCTCTTTGTTTACAGGTCACCAACAATAAAGAGTCACACCTGCACCTGCAGGAGAGAACCCTGCAGCACCCAGAGATCCTGAATTTTGAGGTGGAGGAGGGCAAGTACATTCTGTGGGTGACATATATGAATATTTGGGTGGCTGCTCAGATGAAGACTTTCACAACCTTCCTTGCAACTGGGTGCAGCAAAGTGACCTAATCCTGGACAACAGCATGTGAGCAGATGTGATGTGCAGGACTCCCAGGTCATGCCCCTAAAGGGAATGGGGAGGGGTGTGCCTTCAATGCATTGTTTTTCCTCTTCCCACTTGCTGGAATGCATACAGGATACCAGGAGCTAGAACAGATGTCTCAGACAGTGAGCTAGAAATCACATGTTGAGAACAGGAGGGCAACAAGATAGGCACTTCCGTCCAGACCCCCTCAAGCTGCCATATCAGATCTGCACTGCCCACCTAGACTTTCATCCAACAGAGAAACCAGCTTCTATTTTTTTAAGGCACCATATTTTAGGATCTTTTTATTGCATTACCTTAGCCACTATTTTAACTCAAATACTCCTCTTGCTGCTAATTCTCTGAGATAGCACTTGGGTGTATAGGAGGTGGGGTTTGTATGGTCTCGTGGTGAAGGTGTGGAAGGGGCCCTAAGTTCCTGAGCACAGAGGCACTTGCTGCCTCTGATTTTTGTAGCCATGTTTCTTGTTGGTCACTATGCACACATCTCGCTGACGTTTGTTGCTTACAGCTCTGGCTAATAAACTCGAAGTCTATCTTAGCTTCCTCAGAGTCCAGTGGTCCTTTCAATGGACTCCACTTCAGTCCTACTGTTGCGCCATGAGGCTTGGCTGCAACTCCCATTTGGCTCCCGGACTGGAAGACCTCTCAGTCCTCACCTATAGGGTCAGCTCTACCTTCCCAAGGATATGCAGGAAATTCTGGACACCTTTCATGCCAATGAATGCCAGGGAAGACTTTGGGTAGCTAAATGCTGCCCTTCTCTCTGCTTAAACAGAGAGAAGAATTGCTTCAGGACGGGTACGTGGTGCGGCTTCTCTTCCCAGAACCCCAAACGAAAACGGGATCAGAGACCTCTCTTCTGCTTTTGATGTTTCCTTCCATCTACATGTCTACAACTTTGGGACAGTCAGGATGCACAGCTCTCACCTCCTCTTCTGCTTCTTCTCCCCTCCTTTTCCACCCATAATCCTCCCTGGAGAAGGGCTGGCTATTTTCCCCACTTCTACTTGGTAGTAGTTCTCCCTGCATAGACATTTATGATGAAGTCCACCCGGGTTGGTCCTTGATTTATTAAAGGGTAAACTTCAGGATAAAATCATCCTTTCTCTTTTCTCTGCAAAGGCTGGCATCTGAGACCCCTGTCTTGCTAATGGGGTGAAGGAAGTCAGCGTTGAGACCCAGTTTCTCGAGGGCCTCTCTGCCCCAGGCAGTCCCTGCCCCTCTTGTTCTGGGCTATGAGCTTCATGGCTCAGCCTTGGAGGAGAGAAGCTGAAAGAGAGAGTGATTTATGGGGAAAATTAAAATACATGAGTTTAATATTGTTCCTGTTGCATATTTTATCTCATTTCATCACTCATATTTTCACTTTGTTTATGGTGTCTTTCAAGGACAAGGCTTTTTAATATTTATGGTGTCAAATCTGTTAGCTTTCTTTTAATGGCTTCTGGGTTTGGTGCCCAGCACAGGAAATCTTTCTTCACTCTAAAACCGAACAGAACTTTTAATGGCTGCAAAACATGCCATGTGAAAACATGCAAATGTGTCCTAATTTATTTACAGATGAATACTTAGTCTGCTTCTGCTTTTAAGATATCATAAATAATGTAATGAACATCCTTGTAAATACATTTTTTTCTTCTGTGATTTAAATCACTTCTTTAGGATAGATTCTCAGGAGGTTCATGGGTCTTTTTCACTATTTTAAAAGCCTTAACAACAGTTAAATATTTACCTTTTATAAAGCTGCACAGGCAAACTAAAATGCCAAATTCCCTTCTTTTGCATAGAAGTGCAGCTGCTGTGTGGTGACATTTACATTTCATGTTGATTAGAAGATGTGGTAGTTACTAGTGACTTTAATAAAAGAATGAGAAAAGCAATTATTAGTCAACAAATGCAGTTGGTTTGATATACTGAATCTTATCAAAGATGGGGAAAACATTAAAAAGTGTTTCTTATTTTGCAGAGTCCAGAGAAGAAAAAAGATCATCTCAAAGATATACAGTTAATTCCAAGTAATCAGCTTCTAGATTTCATAGTCACACAAATAAACTGATCATCACCATCCCTGCCATCATCACATCACCCCTTGCACATGCCCAGCTTCGCTCTAAGGGAGCCCACGCGACTCCCCCGCACCACAGCCTGAGCTGTGCTGCAGAGGCTTCATCACCCCCCCAACACACACACACACACACACACACACTCACACATGAGAAAAGAGAGTGCCAGAGATATGGGGTAGGTTTCTCAACCTGAGTCCAGTATCTTATGAGATGCAGTACAGCACAGTAGTCAAGAAATTAGGTTCTAGAGTCAGACATTCTGGGTTAAAAGCCCCAGTACCCTGCATCTTACCAGCTGTTGGCCTTGGGCAAGTTTATTTAACTCCCTGAGGTTTAGTTTCTTCTTCTATAGAAGGGAGGCAATGAGAGCACTTACCTCAGATGATAAAATGAAGTGATCGATATGAAAGAATAAATTACAAGATGACGTATAAATGGAAGGGGTTATCCATTCATAGCATTAACGTCTCCAGGCTCAGCGAGCCCATATGACACAAGCAACATAACAGCCACTAAGAACATTTTTCTTTAACGCTTCAATTCAGACTTATTCCTAGAGTTTGCCGTAACCAAATTTACCTCAGTATGACCTTGTCCTGTGCTCACACAGGTGATCACACATTTATTGGGGGTCTTTGCAAAGCTTTCGCAGGACAAAGGTGAGCCCAGAGGCCAAGTTTCAGGGGCTGAGAGCCCCCTCCCCATGCAGTGTGTAAATAGATGCTCCAGGAGGTTAGATGAGCAACTAATCCAGTTGAGGGAAATCTGTGAACTTCTGCCTGAGTTCTCTTTTTAAAATAAGTAACTTCTGTGGTTTTAAGAGAATTTTTTTTCTTGCAATAGGAGTATATGTTTATTGATGAAAATTCAGAAAATAGAGACAAGCAAAAAGTAGAAAATATCATTTGTAATCCCATCTCCTAGGGAAAAAGAGTTGGTATATTTTTTTGCATCTTTTTTTCCCTGTGTGTATATATGCATTTATGTTTTGTGTAAGACACACACTTTTTAAAAAACCAAAATGGGGGACTTCCCTGGCAATCCAGTGGTTAAGACTCCATGCTTCCAGTGCCAGGGACATGGGTTCGATCCCTGGTCGGGGAACTAAGATCCCACATGCTGCATGGCAAGGCCGGGGAAAAAAAAAAAAAGCAAAACAAAATGGGGTTCATCCCATAGAGACTATTTTCTCACTTTACCATAAACCTAAATATTTCTCCATGTCAATACACAATTCCTTACACCCTTGCCGCTCGGTGTGGTCCTGATGTACAGGCATCACAGGGTAGCTAGTAAGAAATGCAGGATCCAAGCCCCACCTCAGACCTGCTGAGTCAGAATCTGCAGCTGAATAAGCTCTCAGCAGAGGATGTGCCCCACACAGTTTGAGGAGCATCATCTGATAGCACAGTGTTTAAAGGCCACAGTCTCCCATAGCATGGCTGAACCATGATCTATTTCACCTCTCACTGGTGGGGATTTTCCCCTATGACAAGCTCATTTCCCCTATGATCCCTGGAGGATCTTGGGCTTCCCAAAGCTGTCTTTGACCTTCTTCCCATCCTCCCTCTAGCAGGGTGCTCTTCCCTTGCTGTGGGTCCCCCCCACTTCCCAGGGGGCCCTCTTGGCCCCCTCAGAGGCCACCGCTAGGAGACTCCTGACAGCTGGGGAAGCACATCCTTGCATGTTCTCCATGGGCCGAACGCACGCTGCCCACCTGTCATCACCTTCCTCCGCCTGGAACCCAGCCTGGGGCCCCAGACTTCCCTCAGGTCCCAGGCTTCGAGCAGAGCCCTTGGCAAGAGCAATGCCCAGTCCCCTGCGGGGGGCGGACAGCCCAGGCTTGGCAGTGCCTCAGCCCCTCCTGAAATTCCTTTCAACCTGCTACTCTCAACAATCCCTTCTCACTCCTGTGACCTCCAGCTCACTCTGAACGGCCCCCTAATCGCCACCCGAGCCTCCTCTCCATGCCCCCCGCCA
>NW_006796752.1:3675926-3683307 GCF_000442215.2 Lipotes vexillifer | reverse complement strand
CCCGTCTCCCTATCCCACCCTCAACCCCTCCCTTCCTCTGGTCCCCTCTCTGGTCCAGAAACCTCCTCTCAGCCCCTCCTCTCCACCCCACAGTGTCCCTCTCCTTTGCCATATTCCCCGCATCCCTAGAAACAGCCTCCCACTTCTCACCCGCCCCCTCACTCCTCCCTTTCCAACTTCCTCAATTTTCACCTCTCCCCCAAATTCCAGGCCTGTCCCTGGGAAAGAAGAAGCTCCTCTGGTCCCACCCTGCCTGTGTGTGGTCCGAGGTGGGGTGGAGGTCGCTCCCGCTCCCAGGGTGGGGAGGATGCCCTGCCCAGTCCGCCCACCCGGCCTGGGGACAGTGAATGGAGCCCTGTGTGCCCCTGCTCTGTGGGATGTCAATGGCCAGTGTGTGACTGAGTGAAAAGAGGCCAGTGACGGCTGTGAGGCAGCCCTGAAAATTACCCGGCCCACCAGCCCGGGGGTGAGCCAGATGCGACTCGTCGGGCAAGAAAGAATGACAGTGAAAAGTAAACTATGACCCCGACCACCTCGCTGGGCTTCCGTGAGGGCTGGGGTCCCCGGATCAGAGCCACCTTCCCCAGGGCGCCGAGAACCAGAGTCCCCGAGAACCAAAGGAGAACCAAAGGCGGATGCTCTGAGCTGCACCTGCCACGGGGCCACAGGGAGAGACGATGGGTCCCACGGCGCCCTCCACAGTAAAGCTTTTTCCCTTTATACACGTTTGATAAGTAATTGGGGGGAGATATTTTCAAAATAATACAGATAAGCTTCTATTTTCACCAATCAAAATAGTAAGGATTTTTTTTTTTTCTAACGAGAATATTTAGCGCTGACAAAGATACAAAGAAACTTAGTCAACCTTGCACTGCTGGGGGTGGGGAAGTGAATGGGCTCAACTCTCCGCAAAACGTAATAATATCCAGTACCAAGAGTCTTTGAATGCTCACACAGTTTGATACTGTAATTCCACAGGTGAAAATGTATCAGAAGGAATAATCCCAAATATTCCCCAAAGCACAGACGTTCTTTGTGCTGAAAAATGAGAAAGAGCTTATTAAAATTGGAATCAACATATTGGGAATTAGGTATATTATGATACATCTACAAGTTGGAATATCATTCTGTCGTTAACAACATTTATGAAGAGCCTTTGATAACATAAGGAAATGTCTTCCCAAGAGAAAGAAACAGAATATAAATTCGTATACACAGGATAATCACAAGTATACAAAATAAACATAGAAGACTAGAAGAAAATCAATTAAATGGGAGTGGGTGATTTTCCCCTTTACCTTTTACTGCTATATGAATTATTTCAGAGATACACTGAGGTATAGAGAATAATGTAGCCACACTAAGCATTAGAAATGCAACATTCTTCCTGATGCAGCCCGTCAGGGACTCTCCTTATTCCCCATCCTCATCCTCGCCCCTGAGGCAAAACTCTATACTTTTATTACACGTGAACAGATTCCTGAACATTATATAACACTGTTTTAAATATTTCAAACTTTCTTACATGGTAAAATACTACTTGTATACTTCTGTGACTTGCTTTTTTCAGTCAACATGATTCTTTGGGGATTTATCCATCCTGACTCATTGTTGATAAAGCCAAATCTGGTTCACTCAGTAAATGAGTTAATAAGGAACTTAGAACAGGGTCTGGCACATGGTGCTACATGAGTTTTGGGGGGTTTTGATAAACAAAAATTTATTTCCCCTGCAGTATACTATTGTGTTAATATTATATTGCATTTATTTATCCATTCTCCTACTGATGAAAAAATCAGACTGTTTGCATTTTGTCCTGATTACAAAACAATGCTGCTATGGACATTCTAGTCCATGTCTCCTTGTGCACGTGTGTGAGAGTGTGTCAGTTTCTATAGAGTACACTTCTAGAATTGGGGCTGCAGTGTTGCTAAGGATGCCTAGATGCAACATGGCAAGTTACTGCCAACGGACGTGTTATTGTGTTTCCAATCCCCATCAACACTTGCTACGGTCAGATTTGTTCATTTTTTCCCCCAATTTCATGGGTTTGTAGTATATTTCTTTATGGTCTTAATTTGCATTTCCCTGATAACTATGAGTTTAGAGTTCTGTTCATACATTTACTGGTTATTTGTACTTTTTATTCTGTAAACTGTTCATCACCTTTTCCTATCTTTCTATTGGTTGTTGTAATTTTCTTCTTGATTTATAAGAATTCTTATATATTTTGGATATTAATGCTTTGTCAGTTGGAAATGTTGCAAATATTATCATTCACATCGTGGCTTGCCGTGACTTTTTATGTTGTTTTAAGGCACAGAAAATTTAAATGTTAACATAGCCTTATTTATTTATTTATTTATTTATAGTTTGTGCTTTGGGTGACTTGGTTAAAATACCTTTTCTTACTCCAAGGTCATAAGTCTCCCTATATTTTCTTCTCAAAGTTTTAAAATTTTGTTGTTTTATATTTGGTCTTACATACATCCACCTGGATTTGATTTTGTGTGAAGGTAGTTATGGAGGGAATCTTCTTTCTCATATGGATAACAATCGTCCTAGAATCATTTATTCCAGTCATCTGCAAAGCCAGCTTTGCCATAAGTCAAATTTCCCCAGCGTGTTGGTCTGTTTTAGGGCTCTTTATTTTGTTCCATTGGTGTATTTGTCTTCCTTGAGCAATACCACACTCTTTTACTGTAACTTGATAAATAAGTTGATTTCTGTATAAGCATGTATTCCCACATTTTTTCAAGACTATCTTGATGATTTGGGGCCCTTTACATTTTCATACACATTTTAGAATTAGCTTGGTTCACTAAATTCTTGTTGGTCTTCATTTTTAAAGTCTTTCATATTTTCCACTCTTTTTAAAAATGAAGCATTTAATATCTACAAAAATATACAAACATGTATATATATGGTATAAAAAATAATAAATACCTGTGTACCCATCAGCCAGCTTAAGAAACAGTATTGCCTGCATTTTAGAAGTCCCCTACGTGCCCTCTCCTTCTCAAGGAATTTTTATTCTAAATTTTGTGTTTGTCATTCTCTTCCTCATTATTATAGTTTTACAACATAATGAAATGTTGTTAAGTTTTGTATGTTTCTGAGTTTTATATAACTGTTATAATGTAAAGAAAAATACAAATGTGTAGAATACAAATTAATGACAGTTTTATTTCCTTCTTTTAAATTTTTAGTTCTTTGTTTTGCTTTATTATACTGTCTAGGACTTCAAATAATAGGTTAAATAGAAGTGGTGAAGTTGGGAATTTCCATTGCACCACCAGAGAAGTCCCAAGAAATATACTTTTGATTAGAAAAGCCCAGTAGCACTTCCAAATTGATAAAGAGGAAGGAAGAAATAAATAATAATGGGAATAAGCTAGAAAAAAGGAAAAAGATGAAAAATTAAAATAAATGTTAAAAATAAAATAAGATGGAAAGAATAAAATCAAGTATATGAACTGTGGCACTAAATGTGAATGAGCTGAATTTCCACATAAAATACAGAAATTGCCAAATTGAACAACCAAATCCAAATATATAATGTTTATAGGGAGCACACCTAAGATGAAGCGATAGAGAAAGGTTGATTAAAGAAATTCTAGAGAAATGCAAACAAAAGGAAAGCAGAAATGACAACATACATGATCTGAAATTTAAGATAAAAAGTATTAAATAAGATAGAGATAATGTGTAATGACAAAAGGCACATTTTAACAAGAAGGCATTCTTCATAAACCTCTAAAACTAAACATCTTGGCAGCCAAATATATAATGCAAAAACTGTTAGAACTACAAGAACCTCATTTTAAAACATGCATGCATGGGCTTCCCTGGTGGCACAGTGGTTAAGAAACTGCCTGCCGATACAGGGGACATGGGTTCGAGCCCTGGTCTGGGAAGATCCCACATGCTGCGGAACAACTAAGCCTGTGAGCCACAACTACTGAGCCTGTGCCCCAGAGAGCACGAGCCACAACTACTGAAGCCCACGTGCCTAGAGCCCTGCTCTGCAACAAAGAGAAGCCACAGAAATGAGAAGCCCATGCACTGCAACGAACAGTAGCCCCCGCTCACCTCACCGCAACTAGAGAAAGCCCACGCACAGCAGCAAAGACCCAACACAGCCAAAAATAAATAAATAAATAATTTTTTAAAAAACATGCATGCATAATTACAGTAACAGATTCCAATATAAATCTTTCAAAATCTGACAGATCTAGAAGATAAAAATTTAGCCAGGACATACCGGATCTGAGTATTAAAATCAACCAGCTCAATTTAATAGATGCGTATAGAACTTTGAAACCTACAAATACAGAATATGCTTTTTTTAAACCTATGTCAAAAACATATATTTATATATCATATTTCAATGTCATGTATATTTCTATATCATACACACACACACACACACACACACACACACATATATATATATATGTATATATATCCATCATGTACTTGGCCACAAATAAAACTTGACAAATTCAAAAAAGTGAAGATTTTTGTAGGATATATTCTTCTGATCAATGTTTTAGAATACAAATGAATAATAAATAGAAGACCCCCAAACTATTAACTACTTAGAATAAAAATAACCTCTAAATCAATACAGAAATCAAAATAGAAACCAAAAACTATCCAGAAAGTAATGAAACTTATGTTTTGGTATGTTAAACCTATATTCCAGGGAAAATTAGTTTTAAATGCATTCAAGAAAATTGAAATTAAAGGAATCAAGAACTCCTCTTAGGAAATTAAAAATGAACAACAAAAAAATCCAGCCAAAGGGATTAATAAAAGTAAAAGCCAACAATAGTGAAATAGACAAATAGTGGAAAGAATAAATAAATCCTAAATCTAATTTTTGTATTGTGGTAAAATATAGATAATATCTATCATTTTAACAATTCATAAGTATACAATTCCATGGCATTAAATACATTCACAATGTTGTATAACCATCACCATTATCTATATTCAAAACTTTTTCATCATCCTCAACAAAAACTTTGTACCCATTAAACAGTAACTCCCCCTTCTTCCCTCCCCCCCCAGCCCCTGGTAACATCTCTCCTACTTTCTGTCTCTATGAATGTGCCTACTCTAGGTACCTCAAATAAATGGAATCATACAGTATTGGTCCTTTTGTGTCTCGCTTATTGCACTAAGCATAATGTTTTCAAGATACACCCATGTTGTATCATGTATAAAAATTCATTTCTTTTATGGTTGAATAATATTCTATTGTATGCCTATTCCACACTTTGTTTATCCATATTTTGGTTATCTGTTGACAGACACTTGGGTTGTTTCCACCTTTTGCCTATTGTGAATAATTCTGCTATGAACATTGGTGTACAAATATCTGTTTGAGCCTCTGTTTTCAAATCTGTTGAATGTATACATAGGTGTGGAATTTCTGGGTCATATGGTAATTCTATGCCAAATCTAATTTTTTTGTAAGATCAACAGATACCTCATGCCCACCGTTAGAGACAAAGGAGAGATCAAATACAAACAATAGTAGAAATTAGAAAAGCCATATAACTCCAGATACAAAAGAGAGAAAAATAATCATAAGACAATATTATAAACAATTCTAAAACAACCAACTCGAAAATCTAGAGAAACTTGTTGAATTCCTGGAAAAATACAAATCGACACCAAAAGAAACAGAAAATTTAAACAGATCAATTACTACAGAAGAGACTGGAAAAGTAAAAATAATATAGTATAGGAATAGAAGGACACTTCTTAACTATGATAAAGAACATTTATCAAAAATCAGTAGCAAATATCTTACTTAAACAGTGAAACTTTCAAGATATTTCCATTAATAGTAAGCACAAGGAAGGGATACTCACCATGATCATTATTAGTTAAGCTTACTTTAAAGGCTCTATAGCATTATTAAAACAAAATGAAATTATAAGAACAAATTCTGACAGCAGAAAAAATTATCTATACTTGCGGATGATGTGATTGTATACTGAGAAGGACCCAAGGGACTGTAGTAAAAAGAAAAAAAAAATCTATCAGAGAAGAAATAAATAAACAAGGTGTTTACAGACTGTAATAACTACTCTGCAGGAAATAAACAGAGTAATGAAAAAGAGTAGCTAGGCAAAGGGCCCTACTCTAGACAGACTGTCCAGAAAAGACTCTTTTGTAGGGGGCCTCCTGTAGCTGGACCTGGAGCTTGGGGTGGCATTCCAGCCAGGGGGAACAGTGTGTACACCGGGAGTTTGAGGAACGGCAGGAAGGCCACTATGGCAGCAGCAGGGAGGGAGGGGTGGTGTGAGATAGGGTGGGGTGGGGGTAGGAGCCTGTCGGCAAGAGCAAGGAGATTGACTTTTACTGTAAGTGCCATGAGAAGACATTGAAGGACTTCAAGCAGGGGAGAGGTAAAGGTTTTTAAAATCTGATTTATATCATTGTGAGTTGATGGATGTTCACTAAACTTATTGTAGTCATTTCATGATGTATGTAAGTCAAATCATTATGCTGTACACCTTAAACTTATGCAATCCTGCATGTCAATTATATCTCAATAAAATGGGAAGAAAAATTTTTTTTTAAATCTGATTTATGTTTTTAAAAGAACATTTTATCTGCTTTGTAGAGAAGAAGGCAAGACGAGCAAAGGGAGACCAATTAGAAAGCTATTGCTGTAGTCCAGGTGGGAAATCACCATGGTTTGACTTAGGGAATGGCAGTGGGTGAAGAGAGGAATGGGTGGACGTGAGCTGTATTTTGGAGCTGGACTCAGGCTAGACAGATGGAGGGATGTTAGCTTTTCCCTGGTACATCTTCACTGACCTCTTTGTTTTCAAACTCTAAGTGTCGTTTTGTTTTAGCTATGTGTTTTATCAACAGAAAATAGGTAGATGGGTTGTGGTAGGATTTTTTTAATATTGGAATTTAATCCATCTGAAGTAATTATGATCTCTGCTATGTAGCTTCTACTTTTTCTTTTGTAGTTTTTAGTTCCAGGATTTCCCTTTCCCCTGGTATTTTGTCCCTGATTCTCGAAGGGTTGCCTGAGTTTTCTTGATTTCTCCTTTTTTAAAGCTTTAACGATTTGGAAGTTTAACATCCTATTTTTAGTCTTGTGGTCTAGTAACTGTTCAAAGTCTTGAGTCACGTTAAGTATTAACCTTACCCCTCTGTTCGTCTCCACCATCCACCCCCCCACCCCGCCCAGTTCCTTTTCCCTTTCTTTAGTATCCTCATAAACATTTGTGATCACTTCGAATTCTTTTTAGTAGTGAGTTTCCACAGGAACATGTGACGACGCTGCCTGGCATATACATATTCATTTCTCCTTTCTTGTCTCTCAAGGAGAATGAAGACCTGAAAG
>NW_006796752.1:3669731-3675545 GCF_000442215.2 Lipotes vexillifer | reverse complement strand
GGCCTCCCCGCCTCCCCGGGTGGAGGCTGCCACCGCACCGTCCTCACTGCCCCCACCGCACCGCCCCAGCCCCGGGTCCGCACCTCCCCAGGGTTACCTGGCGCCCGGCTCTCTGCAGGCTGCGGGTGGGCGGAACACCCGGGTCTGGCGCTCTTGGTCAGTATCTCCCCGCAGTCAGAGTACTGGGACCTCGGGAAGTTCGGAGCGTGCCCACTAGGGGGCAGTGGCGCGCTTCCCAGAAGAGACCGCCCGGGGGGCGTTTGGTTCTCGGTCCCCCCTCCAGAGTCCCACGACCGGTTAGACTGGTTCCGCCTGGTGTGGGAGATGCAGGGTGAGGGAGCTCACAGACCCCGCAGGCCAGGCAAAGTCAGGGAGGACGCGGAGCCCAGGCACACACCCCTCCCCCCACCACACCCACCCCCGCCCCACGACATACACACAGGCATCTGAAGGCCCGAGTGGAGGAGGCGGGGGCGCGGCCGCGGAAGAAGCCTGGTTAGGGATCAAGCCGAGAGCACGCGGTGGTTCTTAACTTGGAGGGCAGCAGGGGTACCTAGTCCAGTTTGAGACCAAAACTCTTCTCACCCCAGCTTCAAAGCAGTTCTCCCAGTGTTGCCACCATGCCAGAATCCCCACCGTTAGAATCACTCCAATTATTACGGAAGACCCCAGTCAAATGCTCATGTGTTAAACACTGTTACCCAAGGACAACTCATGAATCCCTTGGGACACAATGACACGTTAGCACAGATTAAGTTTGCACTGAAGTGGGATTGGGGCAAGGAGATCTTTAGGCTGTAGGTCATTGGGGATGTTGTTATTACCTCAAGGATTGCAGCGATGGTCATTGTTTATTTCACTTGTTCCTTGCCAGGCACCTGAGAGCTTTGTCCCATTATCCCTTCTAATAAAACAACATCTTGAGATCACTTGGTCTGCTGGGTTTTTCCACTGTAAAGTTACTATTTTTGCCTTTGTAATTAATGAATATCTGGGGGGAGATACTTTGAGACTGCAATATTCTGTTTATCCTCAAATTTCCCCCCACCTCTCAGTGTCCTTGGACTGCCTCTGGGACACCTCTTCACGCTGGCATTGACGGTTTTTGCTCTTGGCTCACAGTTTTCCTTTCACCCCAACCCTGCCTGAGTAAATCACTGTATTTGCATCTCCCTCCCCGTCAACTCCCATTCTCTGCTTAATGCCTTTCACCCTGCACCTGGCATTGGCACTCCCAAGTGTTTTTAACTTCCAGGCTCCTGGACCCCTCTGCGGGCCTCTTCCTCTTTCATCTAACTCCTCTCCTTTCCTTCCCTCCCCCCCCCCGTCCTCCTCCCCCAGTGGATTCTTCCTTGATAGCTCCTTCTTTGTTGAATTCCCACATCCTTCAAACTCTGCAAATAATATCTCTTGTCATTTTCTGGGAATAACCAAGCCTGGAGCCTGAACTACATTGTTGGGCTGTACCCGCCAGGCCTACAAGCCCAGTGCTTGCCCAGCTTCAAGACCGAAGAAAGAGCCCAGAGTCAGCGACAGAAACATCAGTGGTTTAGTGGATGGGGGAGCTTACATGTCTGAAGCCAGGTCTGGGAGCGACACCCTACCCTGTGGGGTGGAGGGAAGGCAGGACATGGTGGCAAGCTTCACTCCCGGAGGCAAGGAGAGATTACCAGTTATGGGGGAATTGACGTCAGGTTGTCTCATCATCAGTTACCAGGAAAACTAGCAGAGGGGCACGCCCCTTACCGCCCCTTTGATAAGCTATCAGGTGGAGATGTTCTGATCTAAAGTTAGAACAATCATTAGCTGGGGCAGAAGCAAGTATGTAGGAAGGTCAGTCAGGTGAACAGGGTGTAGGTGAAACAAGTGCTGGTCAGCAAAAGAGCAACCATCTTGGGTGGCCTGATCATTCGCTAACTTCCTAATTCTTCCTCTGTGTTTTCCAAACATCTCCACCTCCACAAAGCATCCTTTCCTCCTTTCATCCAATCTCAGACAACTAGGAAAGGCCTTTGGGGCCAGCTGGAGCTCTGAGACCTCCTGGTAAAGTAGAAAGAACACCAGCTTTGGAGAAAGTCAGATCTGATTTGGATCCTAGTGCAGCCATTTACTAACTATACGACCACTTTTTTTTTCTTTTTCCTTTGAACTTTCTGAGCATCAGTGAACATTTCAGCCATGTCTGGATAGAAATACTAATTGTTAAAGATTTCAATAATTGATATTTATGTGTGACAGGGACTTCCCTAGTGGCGCAGTGGTTAAGAATCTGCCTGCCAATGCAGAGGGCACAGGTTTGATCCGTGGTCTGGGAAGATCCCACATGGCTTGGAGCAGCTAAGCCCCTGCTCCACAACTACTGAGCCTGCGCTCTAGAGCCCACAAGTCACAACTACTGAATCCCCCGCACCTAGAGCCCATGTTCCGCAACAAGAGAAGCCACCACAATGAGAAGCCCATGCACTGCAACGAAGAGCAGCCCCTGCTCGCTGCAACTAGAGAAAGCTCGCGCGCAGCAACGAAGACCCAATGCAGCCAAAAATAAATAAATAAATAAATAAATTTTTAAAAAATTGACGTGTGACAAGTTCCTGAAACAGACTCTGACATGTAATGCTCAGTAAATGGTAACTATTATAATTATTCATGGTAGGGGTCCCTGCTCCCTCCAGAAACTTCATGCATTACCTCTCCTCTCTCCTACGTTTTCAACCTCTCACTCTCAACTGGTTTCTTCCCTCAGCTTATGAACAAGGTCAAACCTCCCCCATCTTTAAAAACAAACAAACTCAATAAATAAATAAAAAGAAATAAAACCCTCTGTAAAAAACCCACCAGCTCCCTCAAGTACATTCACACTTTGTCAGGAAAGGAGAACTTCCACAGGAGGGAATCCTTCGCTTAACCAATGCCTGGTTCTCCCAAATTCCTGTCTCCTGTGGGAATCTCTCATTTGGCTTTTCTGAATCAAAGGATTGGCTTAAGTCATCAGTTATGGAAAATTCTCAACCACTATCTTTTCAAATATTTTCTCTGCTCCATTTTCTCTCTCCCCTCCTTCCAGAGCTCCAGTTAAATATATACTGGATTTTCTCACTGTATCTTCTATCTCATTTATCTTCTCTTCTATATTTTTCATCTTTATGCCTCTCTGGGCTTCATTCTGGATGGCTTCTTCTGACTTATCTTCCTTTCCACTATGTGTTATTAACCCACTATTGCATTCTTATTGCATAATCATACTTTTCAGTTCTATAATATCTAGCTGATTCTTTTAAAACTCTGCAATGTTGCTTTCAAAATTTCCATATCCTTACTTAAAACTTTAACTCTTGCTTTTATGTCCATGGACACAATAAGCATTGCTTCATTACAAGTTGTATCTAGTAACTCTAGTATCTGGGATCCTGGTAGGTCTGTTTCTATGGCTTCTGTTGATTCTGCCACATTTTTATTTTTATTTATTTCTTTTATTTGTGGTACACGGGCCTCTCACTGCTGTGGCCTCTCCCATTGTGGAGCACAGGCTCCAGACACGCAGCCTCAGCAGCTATGGCTCATGGACCCAGCCACTCTGCGGCATGTGGTATCTTCCCAGACTGGGGCACGAACCCGTGTCCCCTGCATCAGCAGGCGGACTCCCAACCACAGCGCCACCAGGGAAGCCCTGCCACATATTTTTTTGTTTGCTTGTTTTACATGCCTTGTGTGCCTGTGTACTTCCTGGACCTTTTATTTGACATTACTATTTTGAAAATTAATTTGAGACCTGGGCTCTTCTTCCAGAGAGGATCTTCCTTTTCTTCTGCCAGCATCTGAGGACACTCAGTCCAGGAACGGGCCCTGAGAATATTCTAGATGACCACAGAGTCAGTCCCTGACCCATTTCCAGTTGCAGCCCTTTGGGGTCCTTGTCCAGAGCAGAGAGTGGGCATATACTAGGTTTCCACCATGATGGACGGTGAACACTGTCCCTGCAGCAGATCACTCGCGTATCTTTAGGACACTGTGGAATAGAAGCAATATCACCCCTCCCACTCACCCAAGAAGCTTGGCCTGTTCGTTGCCTTCTCGCATTGGGTGAACACATCTAAGATACAGAGCAAAGGGTCACCCATTTAGGGTCTTACCCCCTCCATGTTCTATTCTATTAATTCCTCTTTTTCTGTTAGGCCTTCAATGTTATTAAGAAGAAGTTTGGGGGCTTCCCTGGTGGCGCAGTTGTTGGGGGTCCGCCTGCCGATGCAGGGGACATGGGTTCGTGCCCCAGTCCGGGAAGATCCCACATGCCACAGAGCGTCTGGGCGCATGAGCCATGGCCGCTGAGCCTGTGTGTTCGGAGCCTGTGCTCCGCAGCGGGAGAGACCACAGCAGCAAGAGGCCCACGTACCACAAAAAAAAAAAAAAAAAAAGAAGAAGTTTGATGTCTCCTCCTTTAACTTTTGTAGTTTCTTTAGCGGGAGGGTGGTTCATCCCTTAGTCTACCACTACTGGAAGCAGATGCCAGGGAATCTCTAATGCCCCTGTACCACTTCTTTCCTGGCTGAATCTAGATCCTTCCTTTTATTCATCCACAGTTGAGCTTTACATGGAGATAACAGGAGGGCATTACAATATAGAGAGCAATGTACAACTGGCCACTAGAGACATCCTGGTCCTTAGCCCTGGGTCCACTAGAGGCCAGGAGGCCACCTTCCTTTCTCCCTGACCATCCATCAGGATACATCAGCATCGCTGGTGTGAGTGCTGGGCTTCTGGTGTGGCAATCTGATATGGGTTTGATTCCAAGGTCTGTATAAGTGCGTAGACAGGTTCTATGTCTATGTGTAGACAGGTTCTATGATGAGCAGACCTCTCTGATGTGAGCCACCTGGGAAACAGGCCTGTTCTTAGGTAGGTAACATTAACTCAAACATGAAGCCTGCTCTGATTCCTCTAACACGGATAGAGTCTCTCCCTGCCTTGTGTCCGTGGCTCTTTCTCAGTACCTGGTCTGGAGCCTACATCACCCTCCACCTTGTATGATCAAGATTTTATATGCAGGGCTTCCCTGGTGGCGCAGTGGTTGAGAGTCCACCTGCCGATGCAGGGGACACGGGTTCGTGCCCCAGTCCAGGAGGATCCCACATGCCACGGAGCGGCTGGGCCCGTGAGCCACGGCCACTGAGCCTGCATGTCCGGAGCCTGTGGAGCTCCACAACGGGAGAGGCCACAGTGGTGGGAAGCCCGCATACCACACACACAAAAAAAGATTTTATGTGCACGTCATGTCTTCCCTTTTGTGGTGGTGGTTGTTTCTGTTTCATTTTGTTTGCCTTGGTTGAAGAGGCTTGGATTATTCCTATTGCACAGTCCATGCCATATTATTTTCCTTGGTCTGCACAGAGGCCATTAGTCATTTTATTAATTAACTTATTCCCTTTTATTTCTACTTCCTACTTGTATTACCTCCTCTCCACAGGTCATTATTTTACTGTGTTAATGGACATCTTTATTTGAATGTGTTCTTTAAAATGTGCATTGTTGATTTATATGTGTATATATTTTTTAATGTGAAAGATACTATGAAATGTATTCTATTCTGTTTCCTTCTCTCTGTGTTTTTAACATCCAACCATGTTCTGTACAACATCTAACTCAAGCCATCTAACCTCTGCATAACATCCCATCATGTGCACGTGCTCCACTCTCCCAGCAATGAACACTCAGGTTGCCTTCAACTCCTGGCCTTCAACTACTGGTCACTATGGAAATATGCTGGGATGAACATCTTTATGAGAGTTCCTTTATGGATCTGTATGAGGACTTTCCTGG
>NW_006796752.1:3632982-3669721 GCF_000442215.2 Lipotes vexillifer | reverse complement strand
AGGAATGCTAGGTTATAGAGCGTCCTCACGTGGGACTCAATTTGACAAAGTAGAACCAGACTCCTTTCCAGAATAGCTGCACCTACCTACACTTCCAACAGTGATACATGATTGACTTCTGTGTTACCAAATCCACTCCAACTTACATTACCCAGCTTTCTAATTGTTGCCAGTCTAATAGGTGCCAAATGGTACCTTGTGAAGTATTGAATTTGCATTTTTCTGACCATCAGTGATTTTAAGCATCCTGTCATATGCTTAGTAGCTTCTTGGGTTTCTCTTCTGTTGTTTGCTTGTCCACATCCTTTGTTCATTTTTTCTATTGAAGTTGCTGGATTTTTTTCTTTATTGATCAGCAGTATTTCTTTGCATAGTCTAGAATAATTTTAATACCTTGTCAGTTTTAGACATTGCAAATATCCTCTCCAATTCCACATTGCCTATTTTTTGATAAACTTTTTTTTAAATTTATTTTATTTATTTATTTTTGGCTGCATTGGGTCTTTGTTGCTGCATGCAGGGTTTCTGTAGTTGCGGCGAGCGGGGGCTACTCTTCATTGCGGTGCACAGGCTTCTCATTGCAGTGGCTCCTCTGGTTGTGGAGCACAGGCTCTAGGGGCACGGGCTTCAGCAGTTGTGGCTCGCAGGCTCCAGAGCTCAGGCTCAGTAGTTGTGGCGCACAGGCTTAGTTGCTCCGCGGCACGTGGGATCTTCCCGGACCAGGGCTCAAACCCCTGTCCCCCGCATAGGCAGGTGGATTCTTAACCACTGCGCCACCAGGGAAACTCCACATTGCCTATTAACTTTTCTATAATGTCCTTTATAGAACAGAGCTCCTTCATTTTATGTAATCAAATTCATTAAATAAATTAATCATTTTCCATATGATTTGAGCTTTTGAAACTTTAAAGAGTTCTTTCATGCCCCTGGGATGTAATATTTTCCTCCACTGTCTTCTGCTAACTGGATCGTTTTATCCTTCACATCTAGCTCGTAACTCCATCTAGAGTCCACATTTGTATGTAGTGTTAGGCAGAGATCCATGTTTATGTTCCTCCCTAGAGTGAGTCTATTTTTTCAACATCACCTGCTAAACAATCCGTCCTTTCCTCTTAGATTTGTGGTGCTCTCTTGTCGATTAAGTTCCCATAGCAAGGCAGGCCAACCACAGGAAAAGAGCCTCAGCTCTGCCTCTAGTGCAAGTCCCTGTCCACGCCCACTCGTGGCTCTCACCTCCGCAGGTGTACAAAGACTAGGCTTGGGTCTTTGGGGGGCTGAATCATCCCCAAAGCAAGGCCTGTGTAGCAGTGACAAGACCCCTGTGTGGCTGGAGCTCAGCAGGGGCTGGCCTTGGCCCCCACGAGGCTCAGAAAGGCCACTCCAGAGCTAAGGAACTAAGGAACTGGAGCTAAGGATCTCCAGAGAGGCAACTCAGGGTCTGAGGCAGCCACGCTGGGTCAATTCTAAGATGAGCTCAAGGGAAAAAGAATAGAAGAGTCCCTTCATAATAGAAAGGAGGGCAGAAAGGGAGGGAGAAAGGAAGGGAGGAAAAGAGACAAGGAAACGTATCTTTAAGCAATAGGGTGGGGCTGGGCTCAGGTAGAGATGAAACCCCTTGCCTCAGGCAGGGTTCTTAGCCACAAACCACAAAAACTGGCTCTGGCAGATGTAACTAGAAAGAAGGTTTATTATAGGAGTCATTCTGAGGGCTAAGAGCCAAGGCAGAGTCCAGGGCAGTTGTGTAAGGCCTGTGCCCGCTCCAAGGGAGGCCATGAAGGACGAACCTAGCATTTCTAGGTCCCTGTGGGGATCTGGGCCCTCCCCGCTACCTACCCATTAGGTGGGGAATTCCTAACGTAGAGGAAGGGGGTTCAAATACTGAGCAGACAAACAGAGTCACTATGTCCACTAAGCTCCTCCTCTCCTCTACCCATCTGTGTCCCTGAACTGTGTGGGCGTGAGGTATGTCTGGAAAAATAAGAACTTGAACTTTGGTAGTAGTCAGGGTTCAGAGATCACTGACACCCTGGAATCCTTGACAAGAGCCACTGTAAGACGAAACAGTATGACACTAAAGAGAATATTTGCTACAAAGGATATTTGCCACTCATCTTCAGACCCTGAGGGTCCACATGATAGTGGCTTCAGAAAAACTGGGAGGCTGGTCCTCAGCCTTCCTCCCCATCCAGCCTCCCACAACCACAGGTGTACACTTTGAGAAGACAGTCTAGGTGGAGGACCTAGGAGAGTGGCCTCACAGAACAGTAAAGCCCCACAGAGCTCAAAGAAACTTCCTGCGGGGTCCCCCTCCAGTGGAAGAAGAGCTGTTGCCACCTCACTTGACCCGAGCATCAGTCCCTGCGGAGAACTGCCAGAGACCTAAACCAACAAGACCAGGACCCCTCCTAGCTGTCGAGGCCATTGCCTTCGGAGCCCCAGCCCCAGAGACCCAGCTCAGCCAGCAGCAAGAGTGGGCTCCCCACAGCAATGGCAGCATCACAGGTCAAGACAGGGCTGGAAGCCTACAGCCCAGCAGGCTACAGCATCCCTGGCGGGCCGCTGAGGGCGGCAGCTGCAGCATCAGTGCCCCGCGCGCAGCTTGGGCAATAGTACATCTACACCTGACCAGCAACCTGCTGACAGAGCAGTAACCAGAGCTGACTCTTGGCAGACGAGACTCCACAGAAGACAAACTGTGCAAGATCCATAGACTCTCTGTGACCTTGCAAATGTTGGGGGCAAAGAGCCACTAATACGTGGACACTCGTGTTAATCAGACTGGACTTGTAGTCCCAGACTGGTGAAACCTGGTGTGCTGGTACCACAATTGTAATAACAAACACAGTTGTCAGGTCATGTCGCGTTCTCGTGCATTAGCTTAATGCCGGGCAGACAGAGGCACCGGTGAAAGCACAGGGAGCAAAGTGGTATTACTGAGGCACCGCCTCCTGCCCCCGGGAGCACCTACCTGAGAGGTAAGCCTACCTGTTCACCAATCGTTGGGCCGTCGTCCGACTCCTCCTGGTGGGATGGAAGGGGCAGTTGTCCCCTGTGAAGACCCCTGGGCTCTTGTCCTTAGGGCTGGTGTCCCTACCCTGCTGGGCCCATGTCCTACTGAGAGACATGAGGGCAGAGGTAGTGGCAGCCGGAACCCCTGGAAGAGGACTTCTTAACACCAGCCGTGCTAAGTCCTTCTGTTTTTCAAGGATAAAGCAGATGGCAACAGAGGACTAAGAAGAGGCTGAGGCGCTGGTCCTTCTCCATACATCAGGGCAGCAGCGTACTGTGTTCTTCTTGCTGAGCATGTGGGGTCGTAATGAACTGGGCGTGGCTGGCAGAGAGGCACATGAAGACGGGCTGGGCAGCTGAGGCCTTTGGTGTTGGTGTTCAGGGCACGAACAGCATGTTGATCAGCCACCTGGCTGCTGCAGTTGTGTGTGATGATGCGCCTCCTGCCCACTGGAGACCCTGAGCTTCCTCACCACCTTCTGCTGCTGGCGCCTGGCCTTTGGGGCTACCGTGCCGGCACCATCTGCAGCCTCTGGCACCATTGTTGCCCCTCCGTTGGAAGGGCAGGTGCCAGGTCCCACCATGCCTGGCAGGCCCCAGAGGTAGAGCTCAAGAAGCTCAGGGCAGAGGTCATGCTGCAGGATGGGGCCTCCTGACTCAGACCTGTCCTTGGACGATGCCCACACGTGGACAGACTATAGTGTCCTGAGAGCAACAGTTTGATTGCCTATCCCGTGAATCATGTTCTTGTTTTCTGGGGTTGTTTAGCTCCTGGGATGGCTTCAGGACCTGTCTGTCTGTCTCACTGTATGGAGGTGGTTTCCGGGCCTTTCTGGAGGCTTAGGGTTTCTAGAGGGTAGGCTGATATGGACGAGTGTGGGGAATCAGGGTGGGCCAATGGACACCCTGGCCCTGGGCACCTGGACGAGTCTTTCCAGTTATCACTGGCATGATTGTGACAGTGATACTTAGGAAGAAGAGTATGTGCAGAGCTGTCTCTGCATCATTGACAACATGCTTGTGTGTCTGCATTTCTCTCTGTCTTTTTTGAAAACACTGCCAACAGGTCAAAAGCAAAACCAACTTCCAGGAGGCAGATGCTGGGTGTGGGGATGCAGATTCTTTCTGCTGATCCGGACAGGGTCTGGACGGAGAGAGAGGACTGAGCAACATGTCTGGACATGAGGTTGTGGACTGACTTCTTCTTTTATTGAAGCATAACAAAAATGCAGAAAGGTGGATAAATTGCAAGTGTGCAGCTCAATAGCTTTCCCCCAAATCACCTGTGTAACCAGCAGCCAGTCAAGAAATAGAAATGTACCAGAATCCCAGAAGCCTCTCCTGATTCTTTCCTGTCACTCCCCCTCACGCTAACCACTATCCTGACTTCTAACACCTTAGGTTAGTTTTGCCAGTCTGAGGACTTAATAAGAATAGAATCCTAAGATATTACTGATGGACTTTAAAGAACAGAAATGTCTAATACCTAATATTGGGAGTTTTGCTTTGGGATGATATAATCCCCTACCATCATCATCCTCACACTTGTAATAAAGCCTGCTGCACAGATGAATGCCTTTTGTGTGTCTTTCGTGTTGCTTTCTAAAGGGTAGAGGTGGGAATCAGTGAAAGTGGCTGAGCCTCCCCTCTGGGCAGTACAAAAACAGAACAAACAGCGCTGCTGCAGAACGTGTTTATAGCATATTCACACACTCAGAGTCTGATGGGGGCCCTGGAATGCTCAGGAGCCGTGGACAGAGAGTTGGATTTCCGAGAGTATGGGATGGGTAGGCAATGAGTCAACTTCACCTACATTTTGAAAGATAGGGTGATGCTCCACTAGCATCTGGGTCACAAACTAGATAAGCATGACATTTCATTAGAGGAGATACAAAGAACCACCCATAGGCATCTCTATTTGACATTAACTGGCAGGTTTATTCCCGTGTGAGTTACACCTGCATGAGTCAGGTTTCAGGACTGAAGCAAACCAAGCATATCCGAGTCTGGAAAAAGAGAGGGGAGGGAGGAGGTTCCAGCCACAGGTATGGAAAGGGACCAGAAAAAAAGAAGCCCTGCTGGCAGAGGGGTAGCCATCCAGCCACCTATGCAGAAATGCTGCAGAGGGCACGGAGGGGTTCTCTGGGGCCAGTCTTGGGTAGTGAACGGACCAAATCGCAAAGCAAAAGAGAAAAGTGAAACTTCTTTGCACCCACCTCCCACCCAGCAGCAGCAAGAGTTAAAACCAGAACAGTGCCCAGCTGAGCCTCCCAGGGGTGTAGGAAGCCAGCTCGAGCAAGAGGGCAGGACCCGCCCTTCTGACAGTAACTGCAGATCAGATAGTGTAAGGTGGTTCTCAGCCTGACTGCAAATTACAGTCACCAAGGGAGAATTTGCTTTTCACTTTTAAAAAAATTGTGGTAGAAAATACATAACATAAAATGTACCACTTTAACCATTTTGAGGGATACAGTTCAGTGGCTTTAAGTGCATTCACACTGTTGTGCAACTATCACCACCATCCATCCACAGAACTCTTTCATCTTCCCACACAGAGACTCCATCCTCGTTAAACACTAACTCCCCATTCCCCCCTCCCCCAGTCCCTGGCAACCACCATTCTACTTTCCATCTCTATGAATCTGGCTACTCTGGGTACCTCATATAAGTGGAATCATACAGTGCTTGTCCTTTTACATCTACAGGGGAGATTTTAAAAGCCTGAATGCCCAGGCCCAGCAGCCCCTGATCAATAAATCAGAATTTGGGGTGAGGGCAGGAACCTATCCCCATAGCAAATACATCTCAGCACCTGCTGACTGATGCCTACAGTTCCTTTAGTTTTGCGTAAAGCTAAGGATTTCTCCTTTTTCAGCTGGAGATGAGGGGTTTAAAGTGACTGATTGAGGTGTCACAGTGACTGAAACTCATCTGCTAAAATTGATCTATCAGTCAACAAGCATAAATGACTACTATCAGGCACTGTCTACTTTTGAGAGCCAGGAGCGCTCAGACAGCAGCAGACGATGAGATGGGGTGAGACAGACACACTGGAGACTCAGGGTCACTTCTGGTGGGGAGTGGGAATAAAGGTTGGTTCTGTTTACCTTTAGTTACCCTGTGGACAAAATAGAAGTTGGGGGCAGAGGAATTTAGGTCCAACGCAGCTGTGCACTTGCCTGGTTTACTGGAACGTGGCCACCCTGACATATGGTTCCCATCAACTGTATTTTTGCATGATTCTTGAATCCCTCCCCTTTTTTTTATTTGACTGCACTGACTTCATTGCAAAGGAACTTCACTTCCACGGGTTCTGAGGCATGACCAGTGCCTTGTTCAAAAAAGAGCCCCTTGTGTTGCTTGTTTCTGCAGAACTAGAAATACACAGAAAACAATCACATGGGTTAGAGCAGGGGTCCCCAGCTGCCAGGCTGCGGACCAGTACCAGGCCCTGGCCTCTTAGGAACCAGGCCGCACAGCAGGAGGTGAGCCGCCGCAAGCGAAAGAAGCTTCATCTGCCGCTGCCCATGGCTTGTGTTACCCACCCCGAACCATCCCCACCCTCCTCACCCCCGTCCGTGGAAAAATTGTCTTCCCTGAAACCGGTCCCTGGTGCCAAAAAGGTTAGGGACCGCTGGGTTAGAGAGACAGAGAAAGACAGGCAGAGATACAAACATATACAAAATAACAGAATGACAAGAAAGATTCACATCAAGCTCCTAAGACTGGTTCCTCCCTATGAAGGGAGAAAAGTATGGGAAGGGAACTGGAAGGATTTGAATGTTTATTTTTTAAAATCCTGAAGCAAACATGACAAAATGTTAACACTTATTCATTCTGTGTTGGCATTTGCTATGTTATATTACTCTTTTTACTTGTCTTTGTGCCTTTTGGTGTCTTTAAAAGTTGCCAGGGGCCCCTGGTGGCGAACCCGTGTCCCCAGCATCGGCAGGTGGACTCTCAACCACTGCGCCACCAGGGAAGCCCAAGGTACCTATGATTTTGACGAATCAGCTTAGCAAGGCAGAACAGGTTACCATGGGTTCTGATCACTAGGTGGCTCCACTGGGCTCAAAAAAAAAAAAAAAAAAAAAAAAAAAAGTTGCCAGTATTGCAAATATACCTTTATAAATAATTGTACACATGAATATACATGTATAAAGAAATATTTTGATGACTAAGGAGAGTTCTTACAAAGTTTTTTATGTTAATAGTTTTACCATAAAGTTAAATTAATAAAGCCTCACAGAAAAGTTGAAAAATACCAAAAATAGAGACGCAAATTAACATTTCCCATAAAACTACCATCCAGAATTTAGCACATTATGATGTCTTGATATCTAAGCTTTTTCTCCATGCATTAAATCATTGCATCATGGGGACTTCCCTGGTGGCGCAGTGGTTAAGAATCCGCCTGCCAATGCAGAGGACATGGGTTCGAGCCCTGGTCCGGGAAGATCCCACATGCGTCGGAGCAGCTAAGCCCACGTGCCACAACTACTGAAGCCCACACACCTGGAGCCCGTGCTCTGCAAAAAGAGAAGCCCCAGCAATGAGAAGACTGCATACCGCAGCAAAGAGTAGCCCTCCTCACCACAACTAGAGGAAGCCAGCGCACAGCAACAAAGACCCAACACAGCCTAAATGAATAAGTAAATAAAAACCTTCATTAAAAAAAAAAATCATTGATTTCAAGTTTTCAGGTAGTCTCTGATTAAAAAAAATAATACTTGTTCATTGTAAAATGCAGAAAAAGATAAAGAAATAAATTACCCATGGTCTTACTACCTGGAGTGTCCCTATCAACATTCTTGATGGCAAAACCCCAAATCTGATTCTAGTTAGGAAGAGAAAGACATTACTGGAAAGATTGGAGTAGCATTGATCATCAGTGTGGAGATGGGTTTACCGGTGTTTTTTATTTCATTCATCTGCTCCTCTGGTCTTTATGTGATAGAGTGACCCAAACATTCAGTCAGATTTTGAATGGCTGGACCCTAATGCCAATTTGACCTTAAATGTTATTTCTTTGATGGCTTAATCTGAAGGAGTCACTCACTATTGCAATAGCCTTTTTTTTTTTTTGAGGGGAGAGGGTTTACCCTTTATCATCCTCTAGCATTTTTCTTGTTAATTCTTGAGTATTTTTTTCTTGTCTGTCTTCTTCATTGTTGTATCCTCGGGGCCTGGAACAGCATCTGACATTAGCAGTATTCATTGTTGAATGAATAAATGAATCAAAGAGCCTTTGGTGGTCTTGCCTACGCAGTACCTTCCTTTAACTACCACTGAACATGTAGCCTAAGAAGGCAACCCGGTGAAGCATTGTGTTTCATCTGCATCCCTGCCCCCCACCTCCTTGTAGAGCAGCAATTCTACATCCCTGTGTCCACTAGCTACAGCCAACACCATATCCCTCTTTTTTTGCCTGTTTGCCCTGTGCCTTGAGGAAGCTGAAATATCCATGTGAAGCCTCAGCTTCCAGTTCAATGACATCATCAATGTGTCCCTTGATGAGTATATTCTTCCCTTTGGTGCTAAAACTTTTACCCTCAGGGTCTAGTGTTGCTAGGATGGGAAAAAATATATTTTTTAGCCATTCACTATTGAAGCAGTCTTAAGATTTTTTCGACTTATCATTTATCATTCTTTACCACTTTTCTTATTTGCCACTGAGGAGTGGGAGGAACTATGTCATCCTCTGTGAGGGCAAGTCTGTATTCTTAAGGCCACAGATAAGCTCCACCCCAGCCACCATGGCCACACCGTACATGACCCCACTGAGTACACACTGGGTGGAAGGGAAGGGAGCAGAATGCCATCCGCAGAGTGGACTGTCCTGGTCCCTGGTCACTGAAAGCCTCCACCATGGGAATATTTTGTTCAGCATTCACATGAGATGCATATTCTGGGCCCATTCTGAGAGTTCAAGCCATTAACTCTTCCCCAAACTTTTTTGTCATAAATCCTCTAATCTTACTTCTTCTAGGTAATTGATCATATGATGAGATTTTTAATCACACCCCAGGATTTAGTGGTCCTTGAGCCATTCCAGAAAATGTAGAAAATTTTTTAAAAATTTAAATACTCTGTTCAAATTTCTGCCTCCTGGAAGTGTTCCTTTTATCTACTGTTCCTCAGGACCATCTGGAGAGGGACTATAGCACTGCTCAGGGCATCCCTGGTAGAGCCATCTGGAACCAAGCTTGAATGTTTCCCCCTCATCAAGTAGTCATAGAGAAGCTCTACACGTGGCCCTACGTGTTGGCTGAGGGAGAAGAGGGCAGAGAAAGCACGCTGGGAATGTGAGCAACACTTTCATGCCATTTATTTGTGCTTTCAGGTCATGCTCAAACCTGGCCTCATTGTACCATATCTGTTTGATGATGGAGCATTGTTATGCATGCCTGACTTTAGACTGAGAAAGCACCCAGATCACATGGTTACCTGATGTCCGATATGGAAAGTGTTCACTCTCCAGAAGAGTCCAATAGCAAGCTAAGAACAGTTTCTCAAAATGAGGATGGATGGTCATTTGCCAACATAATCATGGTTTTGCTCCAGAATTATGGTGCCTTCACTGTGATTCTCCTATCTGGACTTGACACAGCCTCCAGGAAATTTACTACCTCTGGATCCACTAGGCAATAATAAAGCTGCTTGTGCTGCAACTTGTGCCAGTTGGAAGGTCTTCCCTTACACGGATCTCCACCTAAAAACAAACATATATGGACACTCTACCCAACAACAACAGAATACACATTCTTCTCAAGTGCACATGGAGCATTCTTCAGGATAGACCATATGTTAGGTCACAATTCAAGTCTGAAAACATTTTACAAAGATAGATATCATGGGGCTTCCCTGGTAGCGCAGTGGTTGGGAGTCCGCCTGCCGATGCAGGGGACACGGGTTCGTGCCCCGGTCCGGGAAGATCCCACATGCCGCGGAGCAGCTAGGCCCGTGAGCCATAGCCGCTGAGCCTGCGCGTCTGGAGCCTGTGCTCCGCAACGGGAGAGGCTACAACAGTGAGAGGTGTACCACAAAAAAAAAGAGATAGATATCATACGAAGTATCTTCTCCAACCACAATGGGATGAAGTTAGAAATCAACTACAGAAGGAAAATTGGAAAATACACAAATTTGTGGAAATTAGCACACTTTTATATTTTTATATACAGCAGGTTCTTAATAGTTGTCTATTTTATACATATTAGTGTATATATGTCAATCCCAATCTCCCAATTCATCCCACCATCACATGCCGCCTCCGCTTTCCCCCCTTGGTGTCCAAACATTTGTTCTCTACATCTGTGTCTCTATTTCTGCCTTGCAAACCAGTTCATCTGTACCATTTTCTTAGATTCCACATATATGCATTAATATACGATATTTTTTTTTCTCTTTCTGACTTACTTCACTCTGTGTGGCATTCTCTCGGTCCATCACGTCTCTAAAAATGACCCAGTTTCATTCCTTTTCATGGCTGAGTAATATTGCATT
The DNA here is from genome assembly GCF_000442215.2 of Lipotes vexillifer. Classification (NCBI taxonomy): domain Eukaryota; kingdom Metazoa; phylum Chordata; class Mammalia; order Artiodactyla; family Lipotidae; genus Lipotes; species Lipotes vexillifer. Next base: position 3,659,209 of record NW_006796752.1, on the reverse strand, counting down.
GTATATATGTATCACAACTTCTTTATCCATTTGTCTGTTGATGGGCATTTAGGTTGCTTCCATGACCTGGCTATTGTAAATACTGCTGCAATGAACACTGGGGTGCATGTGTCTTTTTGAATTATGGTTTTCTCTGGGAATATGCCCAGTAATGGGATTGCTGGGTCACATAATAATTCTATTTTTAGTTTTTTAAGGAACCTCCATACTGTTCTCCATAGTGGCTGTATCAATTTACATTCTCACCAACAGTGCAAGAGGGTTCCCTTTTCTCCACACCCTCTCCAGCATTTGTTGTTTGTAGATTTTCTGATGATGCCCATTCTAACTGGTGTGAGGTGATACCTCAGTATAGTTTTGATTTGCATTTCTCTAATAATTAGTGATGTTGAGCAGCTTTTCATGTGCCTCTTGGCCATCTGTACATCTTTTTTGGAGAAATGTCTACTTAAGTCTTCTGCCCATTTTTTGATTGGGTTGTTTGCTTTTTTAATATTGAGCTACATGAGCTGTTTATATATTTTGGAGATTAACCCTTTGTCCACTGATTTGTTTGCAAATATTTTCTCCCATTCTGAGGGTTGTCTTTTTGTCTTGTTTATAGTTTCCATTGCTGTACAAAAGCTTTTAAGTTTCATTAGGTTCCATTTCTTTATTTTTGTTTTTATTTCCATTACTCTAGGAAGTGGGTCAAAAAAGATCTTGCTGTGATTTATATCAGAGTGTGCTTCCTATGTTTTCCTCTAAGAGTTTTATAGTGTCCAGTCTTACATTTATGTCTCTAATCCATTTTGAGTTTATTTTTGTGTATGATGTTAGGGAGTGTTCAAATTTCAGTCTTTTACATGTAGCTGTCCAGCTTTCCCAGCACCACTTGTTGAAGCAACTGTATTTTCTCCATAGTATATTCTTGCCTCCGTTGTCATAGATTAGTTGACCATAGGTGTGTGGGTTTATCTCTGGGCTTTCTATCCTGTTCGATTGATCTATATTTCCATTTTTGTGCCAGTACCATACTGTCTTGATTACTACAGCTTTGTAGTATAGTCTGAAGTCAGGGAGCCTGATTCCTCCAGCTCCGTTTTTTCCCCTCAAGACTGCTTTGGCTATTTGGGGTCTTCTGTGGCTCCACACAAATTTCAAGATTTTTTGTTCTAGTTCTGTAAAAAATGCCATCGGTAATTTGATAGGGATTGCATTGAATTTGTAGTTTGCTTTGGGTAGTAGGGTCCTTTTCACAATATTGATTCTTCCAATCCAAGAACATGGTATATCTCTCCATCTGTTTGTGTCATCTTTGATTTCTTTCATCAGTGTCTTACAGTTTTCTGAGTACAGGTCTTTTACCTCCTTAGGCAGGTTTAATCCTAGGTATTTTATTCTTTTGTTGCAATGGTGAATGAAATTGTTTCCTTAATTTCTCTTTCTGATCTTTTGTTGTTAGCGTATAGGACTGCAAAAGATTTCTGCGCATTAATTTTGTATCCTGCAACTTTACCAAATTCATTGATTAGCTCTAGTAGTTTTCTGGTGACATCTATAGGATTATCTATGTATAGTATTATGTCATCAGCAAACAGTGACAGTTTTACTTCTTCTTTTCCAATTTGTATTCCTTTTATTTCTTTTTATTCTCTGATTGCGATGGCTAAGACTTCCAAGACTATGTTGAAAAACAGTGGTGAGAATGGATATCCTTGTCTTGTTCTTGATCTTAGAAGATATGCTTTCAGTTTTCCACCATTGAGAATGATGTTTGCTGTGGGGTTGTCATATATGGCCTTTATTATGTTGAGGTAGGTTCCCTATATGCCCACTTTCTGGAGAGTTTTTATCATAAATTGGTGTTCAATTTTGTCCAAAGTTTTTTCTGCATCTCTTGAGATGATCGTATGGGTTTTTTTTCTTCAATTTGTTAATATGGTGTATCACATTGACTGATTTGCATATATTGAAAAATCCTTGCATCCCTGGGATAAATCCCCCTTGATCATGGTGTATGGTCTGTTTAATGTGTTGTTGGATTCTGTTTGCTAGTATTTTCTTGAGGATTTTTGCATCTATATTCATAAGTGATATTGGTCTGAAATTTTCTTTTTTTGTCTGGTTTTGGTATCAGGGTGATGGTGGCCTCATAGAATGAGTTAGGGAGTTTTCCTTCCTCTGCCATTTTTTGGCAGAGTTTGAGAAGGATGGGTGTTATCTCTTCTCTAAATGTTTGATAGAATTCACCTGTGAAGCCATCTGGTCCTGGACTTTTGTTTGCTGGAAGATTTTAAATCACAGTTTCAATTTCATTACTTGTGATTGTTCTGTTCATATTTTCTATTTCTTCCTGGTTCAGTCTTGGAAGTTTATACCTTTCTAAGAATTTGTCCATTTCTTCCAGGTTGTCCATTTTATTGGCATAGAGTTGCTTGTAGTAGTCTCTTAGGATGCTTTGTATTTCTGCAGTGTGCGTTGTAACTTCTCCCTCTTCATTTCTAGTTTTATTGACTTGAGTCCTCTCCCTCTTTTTCTTGATGAGTCTGGCTAATGGTTTATCAATTTTGTTTATCTTCTCAAAGAACCAGCTTTTAGTTTTACTGATCTTTGCTATTGTTTTCTTTGTTTCTATTTCATTTATTTCTGCATTGATCTTTATGACTTCTTTCCTTCTACTAACTTTGGGTTTTGTTTGTTCTTATTTCTCTAGTTCCTTAGGTGTAAGGTTAGATTGTTTGAGATATTTCTTGTCTCTTGAGGTAGGATTTTCTTGCTATAAACTTCCTTCTTAGAACTGCTTTTGCTGCATCCCACAGGTTTTGGATCTTTGTGTTTTCATTGTCATTTGTCTCTAAGTATTTTTTGATTTCCTCTTTGATTTCTTCAGTGATTGCTTGGTTATTTAGTAATGTATTGTTTAGCCTCCATATGTTTGCTTTTTTACATTTTTTCCCTGTAATTGATTTCTAATCTCATAACTTTGCGGTTGGAAAAGATGCTTGATATGATTTCGGTTTTCTTAAATTTACCGAGGCTTGATTTGTGACCCAAGATGTGATCTATCCTGGAGTATGTTCCATGTGCACTTGAGAAGAAAGTGTAATCTGCTGTTTTCAGATGGAATGTCCTATAAATATCAATTAAATCTATCTGGTCTGTTGTGTCACTTAAAGCTTGTGTTTCCTTTTTAATTTTCTGTCTTGATGATCTGTCCATTGGTGTAAGTGAGGTGTTAAAGTCCCCCACTCTTTTTATGTTACTGTCGATTTCCTCTTTTATAGCTGTTAGCAGTTGCCTTATGTATATGAGGTTTTCCTATGTTGGGTGCATATATATCTATAATTGTTATATCGTCTTCTTGGATTGATCCCTTGATCATTATGTAGTGTTCTTCCTTGTATCTTGTAATATTCTTTATTTTAAAGTCTTAATGATATGAGTATTGCTCTTCCAGCTTCCTTTTGATTTCCATTTGTATGGAATATCTTTTTCCATCCCCTCACTTTCAGTTTGTATGTGTCCTTAGGTCTGAAGTGGGTCTCTTGTAGACAGCATATAGATGGGTCTTGTTTTTGTATCCATTCAGCAAGCCTGTGTCTTTTGGTTGGAGCATTTAATCCATTCATGTTTAAGGTAATTATCGATATGTATGTTCCTATTATCATTTTCTTAATTGTTTTGGGTTTGTTTTTGTAGGTCCTTTTGTTCTCTTGTGTTTCCCACTTAGAGAAGTTCCTTTAGCATTTGTTGTAGAGCTCGTTTCATGGTGCTGAATTCTCTTAGCTTTTGCTTGTCTGTAAAGCTTTTGATTTCTCCATCGAATCTGAATGAGATCCTTGCAGGGTAGAGTAATCTTGGTTGCAGGTTCTTCCCTTTCATCACTTTAAATATGTCATGCCACTCCCTTCTGGCTTGTAGAGTTTCTGCTGAGAAATCAGCTGTTAAGCTTATGGGAGTTCCCTTGTATGTTATTTGTCATTTTTCCCTTGCTGCTTTCAATAATTTTTCTTTGTCTTTAATTTTGGCAAATTTGATTACTATGTGTCTCGGTGTTTTCTCCTTGGGTTTATCTTGTATGGGACTCTCTGCACTTCCTCGACTTGGGTGGCTGTTTCCTTTCCCATGTAAGGGAAGTTTTCGACTATAATGTCTTCAAATATTTTCTTGGGTCCTTTCTCTCTCTTCTCCCACTGGGACCCCTATAATGCAAATGTTGTTGTGTTTAATGTTGTCCCAGAGGTCTCTTAGTCTGTCTTCATTTCTTTTCATTCTTTTTTCTTTATTCTGATCTGAAGCCGTGAATTCCACCATTCTGTCTTCCAGGTCACTTATCTGTTCTTCTGCCTCTGTTATTCTGCTGTTGGTTCCTTCTAGTGTATTTTGCATTTCCGTTATTGTATTGTTCATCTCGGTGTGTTTGTTCTTTAATTCTTCTAGGTCTTTGTTAAACATTTCTTGCATCTTCTTCTTTTTTTTTTTTTTCAGTACGTGGGCCTCTCACCGTTGTGGCCTCTCCCTTTGCGGAGCACAGGCTCCAGACGTGTCAGGCTCAACGGCCATGGCTCACGGGCCTAGCCGCTCCGCGGCATGTGGGATCTTACCGGACCAGTGCACAAACCCATGTCCCCTGCATCGGCAGGCAGACTCAACTACTGCGCCACCAGGGAAACTCTCTTGTATCTTCTTGATCTTTGCCTCCATTCTTTTTCCGAGGTCCTGGATCATCTTCACTATCATTATTCTGAATTCTTTTTCTAGAAGGTTGCCTATCTGCACTTCATTTAGTTGTCTTTCTGGGGCTTTATCTTGTTCCTTTATCTGGTACATAGTCCTCTGCCTTTTCATTTTGTCTATTTTTCTGTGAATGTGGTTTTCATTCCACATGCTGCAGGATTGTAGTTCTTCTTGCTGTCCTCCCTCTGGTGGATGAGGCTATCTAAGAGGCTTGTGTAAGCTTCCTGATGGGAGGGACTGGTGGTGGGTAGAATTGGGTGTTGCTCTGGTGGGCAGAGCTCAGTAAAACTTTAATCTGCTTGTCTGCTGAGGGGTGAGGCTGAGTTCCCTCCCTGTTGGTTGTTTGGCCTGAGGCGACCCAGCACTGTAGCCTACAGGCTCTTTGGTGGGGCTAATGGTGGACTCTGGGAGGGCTCACACCAAGGAGTACTTCCCAGAACTTCTGCTGCCAGTGTCCTTGCCCCCACAGTGAGCCACAGCCACCCCCCACCTCTGCAGGAGACCCTCCAGCACTAGCCAGTAGGTCTGGTTCTGTCTCCGATGGGGTCACTACTCCTTCCCCTGGGTCCCGATGCACACATTACTTTGTGTGTGCCCTCCAAGAGTGGAGTCTCTGTTTCCCCCAGTCCTGTCAAAGTCCCGCAATCAAATCCTGTTAGCCTTCAAAGTCTGATTCTCTGGGAATTCCTCCTCCCATTGCCAGATGCCCAGGTTGGGAAGCCTGACGTGGGGCTCAGAACCTTCACTCCAGTGGGTGGACTTCTGTGGTATAATTGCTCTCCAGTTTGTGAGTCACCCACCCAATGGTTATGGGATTCGATTTTACTGTGATTGCACCCCTCCTATCATCTCACTACGGCTTCTCCTTTGTCTTTGGATGTGGGGTTTCCTTTTTGTTGAGCTCCAGTGTCTTCCTTCCGATGATTGTTCAGCAGTTACTTGTGATTCTGGTGCTCTCGCAAGAGGGAGTGAGGGCACGTCCTTCTACTCCACCATCTTGAACCAATCTTGAAATTAGCACACTTTTAAACGACCAATGGATCAATGTTATTAGTCTGCTTGGGCCACCATTACAAAATACCACAGACTCAGTGGTTTAAACAGCAGATATTTATTTCTCCAGTTCTGAAGGCTGGGAAGGTCAAAACCAAGGTGCTAGCCAATTCAGTTCCTGGTGAAGACATACTTGCTGGCTTGCAGATGACCACCTTCTCTGCTGTGTCCTCACATGGCAGACAGAGAGTTCTCTCTCTTTTTCTCTTCTTGTAAGGACATTAATCCCACCAGGGGGGCCCCACACACATGACCTCATCTAAACCTAATTGCCTCCCAGAGACCTCACCTCCAATCAACTACCATCACACTGGGGGATTAGCGCTTCAACATATGAATTTTAAGGGGACACAAACATTCAGTCCAAAACATTCTGCCCTTGGCCTCCCTAAAATTCATAAAGATATACAAAAATATTCATCCCATCCCAACAGTCCCAAAAGTCTCAACTCATTCTAGCGTCAACTCTAAAATCAAGAGCCTAAAGTCTTATCTAAATCAGGTATGGGTAAGATTCAAGGTATGATTCATACTGAGGCAAAACTCCTTTTCAGCTGTGAACCTGTGAAACCAGAAAAGTTACCTGCTTCCAAATACAGTCCTGGAACAGGCATAGGCTAAACATTCCCATTCCAAAAGGGAGAAAGTGGAAGGAAGGTGTTATGGTCCCAAGGAAGTACAAAACCTAGCAAGGCAAATATCGTTACATCTTACGGCTGGAGAATAATTCTCTTTGGTTCTATGCTCAGCCCTCTGGTCCATTGGAGCAATGGTCCTGCCTTCAAGACCCAGTGGATTGGCAACGCCATCCCTATTGCTCTGCTTGGCAGGTTACCACCCCCGCCTCCAGGTGGCCCCACCCCCAAGGCTCCAGAAGACCACTATCTGACCTGTTGAAACTGAGGTGATGCCCACCCCCCCTACCTTTTGAAACCAAGGAAGCAGCCCTGATGATCTCTGAATTGCCTTCAGGGTCACTTGTCCCTTGTCTTGAAGAATAGCACATGTTCACAGCCAAATAACTTTATGGTCCAGTCCTGTCTATAGGATCTAACAGGCCCAATAGCCTTCCCTCATTTCTGAGCTCCATTCCTTTGGGTTGAAACTGGCAGTGTTGCTGATGGAGTGGCTAATTAGGTTTATAGTCTATTCCCATACTAATCCCCTTATCAAAGGGTTGTTGGGCCCCACCTTACTGTTCTCTTCAGAAAAACTTTCTCATTTTTTGCAATATGGACAGGGTGAGAATTTTCAAAACTGTAAGTTCAGGATCTTTTTTTTTTTTTAATTTATTTTATTTATTTTTGGCTGCGTTGGGTCTTCGTTGCTGTGCACAGGCCCTCTCTAGGTGCAGCCAGTGGGGGCCATTCTTTGCTGCAATGCGCAGGCCTCTCATTGCAGTGGCCTCTCTTTGTTGTTGAGCATGGGCTCTAGGCGCAGCGGGCTTCAGTAGTTGTGGCGTGTGGGGTCAGTAGTTGTGGCTCGCGGGCTCTAGAGTGCAGGCTTGGTAGTTGTGGCGCACGGGATTAGTTGCTCCGCGGCATGTGGGATCCTCCTGGACCAGGGCTCAAACCCATGTCCCCTGTGTTGGCAGGCAGATTCTTAATCACTGTGCCACCAGGGAAGCACTCAGGATATTTTCTGCTTAACAATTGCTTCTTCAATGCATTCCTCTCTTTTCACATTTTATTATAAGCAATCGGGAGGCACCAAGCCTCTCCTTCAACACTTTGCTTAGAAATTGCCTCAGTTAAACATGCATTTTCATTTCTCACAAGTTCTACCTTCCACAAAACACTAAAACATGAACATAATTGTGCCGAGTTCTTTGCCGTTTTTATAAAATTTATCACTTTTTCTCCATTGTCTTATAACATGTTCCTCATTCCCATCTGAGACTTCACCTGAACAGGCTTTACAGCCCATATTTCTACCAACACTCTGTTCATGACTATTTATGCTTTCTCTAAGAAGATGGACATTTCTCTATAGCTCTCCTCTTTTCCTTGTAGGCCCTCAGCTCAATCACCTTTAACTGCCTGTTCATGGCAATCTTGATCTTTTCTAGCAAGCACCTCCAAACTCTCCCAGCCTCTACCCATTATCCTGTTGCAAAGCTGCTTCCACATCTTTAGGTATTTGTTACAGCAGCATCCCACCTCACAGTACCAAAATTCTGTCTTAGCTCAGTCTGCTCTAATGAATACCGTAGCCTGGGTGGCTTAAACAAGAAATGTTCTTTTCTCACATTTTATAGGCTGGAAATCTGAGACCAGCGTGCCAAGATGGTTGGGTTTTTGTTTGTTTTATTTTGGACGCACTGCATGGCACGCAGGATCTTATTTCCCTGACCGGGCATAGAACCCGTGCCTCCTGCAGTGGAAGCATGGAGTCTTAACCACTGGACTGCCAAGGAAGTCCAGATGGTTGGGTTCTGGTGAGCGTCTTCTTCCTGACTCACAGACAGGCACCTTCTCGCTGTGTGCTCACGTGTCCTTTCCTCAGTGCATGCACATGGAGAGAGATAGCAGAAAGAAGATAGGTAAGGAAACAGAGGACTTGAACAACACGATAAACCAACTAGATCAAACATATATGAACACTCTACCCAACAACAACAGAATTCACACTCTTCTGAGAGATCTTTGTCTCTCCTCCTCTGTCTATAAGGGCATTAATCTCATCATAAGGGTCCCACGTTTATGACTTTATCTAAACCTAATCATCACCCAAAGGCCTCACCTCCAAAAATCATCACCTTGGGTGTTAGAGCATCAATATATGAATCTTGCAGGGGGACAAATTTTCAGTCCATAACATGTATCATGTTGATTTTATTATTATCCATTTGCTTACCAGTGAGATTCATTATCTTGAATTTCATAGGTTTGTTAAACATTTATAGCTTTTCTTAGATGAGTAGCCAGTTTATGGCCTTTGCCCATTTTCCTGCTGAGGTGTTCCTGCTGAGGTGTTCATCTGTAACTTCTTGATTTGTAAGAGCTCTTTATATTGTAAGTAGACTAACACTTTGTTACATATAGAGTAAAATTTTACAGTTTGTTTTTCTCTTGAAATTGGTTTTTTAACAGTAACTTTAATATATAAATAAATTATTAATCTAATATTTAATTTCTATTAATAAAAACTTTAAAAATTTACATATAATTAAGCTTTTCACTTTTTTCTTTATGATTCCTGCTTTGGTATCATTCATAGAAATACTCGAACAACTTCAGCATCATAGGAATTTAGCAAGGAATATTAGTAATAACAATAGCAAAATTACTAATAATCACTGTCATTTTTTGAGTATTTATTATGTATCAGACACTCTTGCATACATTATTCTACAGGGATACCCCAGAGATATTGCAGGTTTGGTTCCAGACTACCACGGTAAAGTGAATATCGCAATAAAATGAGTCATGGAAACTTTTTGGTTTCCTAGTGTATATAAAAGTTATGCTTGGGACTTCCGTGCTGGTACAGTGGTTAAGACTGTGCTCCCACTGCAGGGGGCACGGATTCGTTTGTCAGGGTAATAATATCCCGCGTGCTGCACGGCACAGCTGAAAAACAAAAATAGTTATGCTTGCACTATACTGTGGTCTATTAAGTGTGCAATAACATTATGTCTAAAAAAACAATGTACATACCCTAACTTTAAAATACTCTATTACTAAAAAACACAAAAACAATTACAATAGCGACACCAAAGATCAGTTATCACAGATATAATAATAACAAAAAGTTTGAAATATTGTGAAAATTACCAAAATGTGACACAGAGGCACAAAGGGAACAAATGCTGTTGGAAAAATGGCACCAATAGACTAGCTTGATGCAGGGTTGTCACAGATCTTTAGTTTTTTAAAAAAACACAATATCCACAAAGACTGATTAAAAAAAGTGCAATAAAATAAGGTATGTCTATATTTAATTCTCACAACAAACCTAGGAAGTAATTATTATTCCCATTCTACAGATCAGGAAACCGAGTCTCAAGAAGACAAAGTAACTTGCTCACAGTCATGTGAGTTGCAAGTGTTGGAGCTGAAATTCAGTCACTGTGCAAATAAATGAATAGACCCGGTCCCCATCCAGCCTCTGATGTGCTGGCTGCTAGAAGGGACCTCATGCATGTCCCTTCCCGCCCCCCACTCCGAGCCTTCATGTCACCTGTAAAATTCATTTAGCAATAACTTCCTTATAGAGTTGTTGAGGGATTTTTTAAGTTAATTTTTATTGGAGTATAGTTGCTTTACAATGTTGTGTGAGTTTCTGCTGTACAATGAAGTGAATCAGCTATATGTATACATATATCCCCTCTTTTTTGGATTTCCTTCCCATTTAGGTCACCACAGAGCATAGAGTAGAGTTCCCTGTGCTATACAGTAGGTTCTCATTAGTTGTCTATTTTATACACTGTATTGTGTATATGTCAATCCCAATCTCCCAATGTTGATGGAGTTAAATGAGAAAATATTATGTAACATGCCGGCACCAAGAAGACCGTCAGTGGAAGAGAAGTCTCTTTCCTGGAGCACCTAACTTCCCTCCCCTCTCCTAGTGGAGGGGTGGGGCAGAGACTGTGAGAGAAAGGGCAAACCAGTGCCTACAGTGAGGGGCAGAGGTTGAAATCCCAGGTCTAGCATCTAAGTAAGGAACAGAGTGTGGTGCAACGCACGCCCGCCCACCATCACGCCTCCGAAAGAGGTCCCACCCAGGAGTGACTCAGATGCTTTGGACACCTTTCCCTGTGTGGGAAGCATGGGTGGGGCTGGATCGGGCAGATCTCCCCGCTGTTCAAAAGCAGCCACTCTTGCTTGTGAGGGGTGCCTGCGAGGTTGCTGCTCATCTCCCGCTGTCCCCCTGGTGGCCCTGACATACACACTGAGACCATGGGAACCCTCGGGGGACACCTGGGAGCAGGGATCTTCTTCTTGCTCTCACTCTGCTACTCGGTGCTGGTGTCCTTGGCCCTGCTACGGGGACAGAGGCTCCTCAAGGCCCCTCTGACCCCAAGGGAGAAGTGAGGGCACAGGTGGTGGCAGCTGGTCCCTGTGGAAGGAGTGGGGAAGGTGGCTTTCTCCCTGATTCTCATCTTCCCCGAGTTCTTCTACCCGCCAGGAACAAAGCGGCTGATGACGGTGGACTGGGAGGCCCCTCGGTGACCGTTCACGTTCAAGGACGAGTGGCGGCACTTCACCACGTACGGGTCCTTCCTCCTCAGTGGCGTGGTGGACATCGCGAGCCAGGCGTGCCAGGCACGTGAAGCTGGAGCAGAGGCTCTGGCCTTCCGTGCGCTGGTGCTGCTGGTGGTGACCCACGCCGAGCACGAGGGCACCTTGGAGACCCGCGTGCACACGCTGTTCACAGTGCCTGCCTTCCTGGTCTGCCTGGCGCTCGCCATCGAGATCTGGGTCCCCAGCCAGCCCCAGCTCTGGGTGCTCAAGACTTGGATGGGGCTGGTGCTCAGCAGCTGGCTGACGCAGCTAAGCATCCTGATGTACACGCCGCCCTCTGGGCAGCCCTGGAGAGGGGAAAACCCCACGGACCTCACCTTCCTCACCATCTTCTCACCTGGCCTTAGGGGCTGCCTTGCTGGCCGCCATCTACGGCCTCTGCAGCCTCTGGCATGATCGCTTCTCCCCCTGGAGAAAGGTCCCAGGTGCCAGGTACCACGTGTGACCCATAGGCGAGGGCAGTGAAGAGCTTGAGAAGCTCTGGGCAGGGGCCCAAATACGAGATGGGGGTGTCTAGGTATAGAATCTGTCCCTGTGCTGCACCCTTTGTAATGAGAGTTTTGAGGCTGCCCACTGTGTGCCTAGTGCAGAAATGTCCTGGGATCTGCAATGTGGCTTTCCATCACAGGGGTCCCCTTCCTTGCTCCTAAATGAACCTTCCAGTTCCTAGGATTCCTGCTATCTATCTCTGTTCTCTCCAGGCCTGTCTCTTTCCTGTCTTGCTATTCAGTATGGTTCCTAACCATGGACTTACATGAAGTGAGAGCAGGAGTAGTGTTTTTCTTTGACAGCTTTTGGGATCCAAGAGGAAGAAATGAAATGAGGGAACAGAGAGAGATGGAGGGTCTCTGGGGACTCGGCAGGGCTCTGCGTGTCTGAGGCGGGGCTGGCTTAGCGTGTGCATGTGTGCACCGGCAGCGGCTGAAGTGGTGAAATGTGCGCAAGGGAAGGGGCTCTGTTTTCACATCGTGGTGAGGACTTCTGTTTTCTTCATTTCTCTCTGTTTTTTATTCACACTAAGTGTAACAGGAAGAAGAGCTGGTTTTGTTGTTGCTGTTTTTTCTAATCTAAACTGGACGAGGCTATTTCTGCCTCAGGGAGTAAGGGATGAGGGGAAAGGGGGTGGCGATCAGTTTAGCAGGGCTCAAGTCTGGGGGGGGGAGAAAGGAGGCAAGGGAGGAATTCCCAAAGGCGGGTGTAAGAAACGAGGATTATATTTGTATAATTTTAAGTTGTTTGGGTTCTGCTGTGACATAAAACAACTCCACTGCTTATGCAGAGTCTTTCAGTAAAGTCTTATGATACACGTACATGTGTCTTGTGTGAGTGATTCTGGGGCAAGATCAAAGAAAGGGCCCAGATTTCAGGTGGTGGGAGCAGAAGGGCAAGAACCGCCATGAAACATGGGGCACAGATGACCTCAGTGGTTCTGAAGATGCAGGGACTTGGAGCCAAGAGGGAAACTGCAGCCCTTGGAACCTGCAGAACTTTCCAGCCAGTCACTGAGTTCCTCCCAGAATGAGGAGAGGAGGTGCTAACAAATTCACATCCTCAGTGAAATGTATGAAAGCAAACTATATAAAAATACTTATCCCTGGGTACAATTAGGAAACGGCTTCTGAAAGCATGTGTCTGCTTATGTGAGATGATAAACGCAGCATTTGGAAGTCTGAAGAGGTAGGAAGACGGGAGGAGATGCTGGCCATAGATGTGGACAAAGGACCACAGAGAAAAGTGCCCACACATGAAGCAGTGGCAATTCTGCCATGGCACACGCAGTCAGAGATGATGTCCTCACAGACAGAAAATCTCTATGAAGCACAGAGAGGGATTTGCATTTGCAGATGGAGGGCAAGATGGGCTACACATTGTACTCTGAAATATGCCTGGATACTCCCTAAAGAAGCAGGGTGCAAGAGTGTGGAAACAGGCCCTGGAAACAGTAGGACAGGCGTTAAAGCAAAGAAGGGGAGCAAGGGAAAGGATGGAAGTGGGACAAGGGTCTGGCAAGTCACATGGGCTGGGCTTGCAGAGGAGCGACATTCTGGGTCTAAGGAAGAGACATGTCTTCCTCCAGCAGCTGGAACCAGGCCAGCCTCAGCTTTCCTCCCCAGCAAAGCAGGAACCAACCTAAGGAAAGATCAGCACCCTTCTTTCTGTCCCCACCCTAAAAAGCCCAGAAACAGAGCCAGCTTTACCGGCGGCTTGTGCGCCCCCAGCAGTGAAAGCACCGAGTCCTAACCACTGGACTGCCAGGGAATTCCCAGGGCCCCTCACTTTATATCTTCCGTCCAAAGCCCTGGGAGAGGCCATAGCAAGGGGTCCATATGATCGCTTATCACTGAAAAATAGCAAAAGTTAGATATTTCTGTATTCTTTTTTTCTCCATAAAATCTGGCTGCACCCTCTCCCTGAAGACTTAACACAGATTTACTTTCAGGATGCCTTATGATAAACACCTGTCTTTCCCTGTTAGTAGACCATCCTTTATTCAAGGATAATGGTAAGACTCTTACTTCTTCAGCTTGGAAACCAGAAGCTTAAAATGCTAATGACATCACACACTGGCTGAGAACCACCTGCTAAAGTAGAATCCCTCAGTCAACAAATGTAAATAAGTCTTATCAGATGCTGGGCCTGACTTAAAGAGGAGTAATTGGAGGTGCAGAAAACTGATGGCTAGGAGAGAGATGGGAAGTAATTTACAGAGGTGGGTCCTGTTTCTCTTCATTTGTGCTGTGTGTGGGAATTCTTGTCCTGCACATCTGGCCCTCGCCCAGTGAATCAGTCATGGCTCTCTAGGGAATCAGAACCAATAGGATGTGGATAGACAGACAGAGAATTTAAGGAATGGACTCATGAGATCGTGAGGACTGGCAAGTCCAAAATCTTCAGGGCACACCAGCAGGCTGGAGACCCAGGGGAGAGTTGATGTTGCCATCTTGAGTCTGAAGGCAGTCTGGAGGCAGAATTCCTTCTTCCTCAGGACACCGTAGACTTTTCTTTTAAGACTTTTCTTTTAAGACTTTCAACTGATTGCATGAGGCCCACCCACTCTATGGAGAGTAATCTGCATATTCAAAGTATACTAATTTAAATGTTAATCACATTTGTTAAAAATACCTTCACAGGGGGCTTCCCTGGTGGTGCAGTGGTTGGGAGTCCGCCTGCCGATGAAGGGGGCACAGGTTCGTGCCCCGGTCTGGGAAGATCCCACATGCCACAGAGCGGCTGGGCCCGTGAGCCATGGCCACTGAGCTTGCGCATCCGGAGCCTGTGCTCCCCAACGGGAGAGGCCACAACAGTGAGAGACCCGAGTACCGCAAAAAACAAAACAAAACAAAACAAAAACCTTCACAGGGATTTCCCTAGTGGTCCAGTAGGTAAGACTCCACGCTGCCAATGCAGGGGGCCCCGGTTCGATCCCTGGTCTGGGAACTAGATCCCACATGCCACAACTCAAAAAAAAAAGATCCCGCATGCCGCAAGGAAGATCCCTCATGCAACAACTAAGACTCAGCACAGCGGGCTTCCCTGGTGGCTCAGCGGTTAAGAATCCACCTGCCAATGCAGGGGACACGGGTTTGACCCCTGGTCCGGGAAGATCCCACATGCCGTGGAGCAACTAAGCCCATGCGCCACAACTACTGAGCCCACGTGCCACAACTACTGAAGCCCGTGAACCTAGAGCCCATGCTCTGCAACAAGAGAAGCCACCACAATGAGAAGCCTGCGCACCACAACGAAGAGTAGCCCCAACTTGCCGCAACTAGAGAAAGCCTGCACGCAGCAATGAACACCCAACGCAGCCAAAGATAAAATAAATAAATAAATTTATTTAAAAAAAAAAAAAAAGACTCAGCACAGCCAAATAAATAAATAAATAAATAAATATTTTTTTAAAAAATACCTTCACAGCAACATCTAGACTGGTGTTTGACCAAACAACTGAGTACTGTGGCCCAGCCAAGTTAATTAACCATCATATATGGCATAATGGAACATGGCCACTCAAACATGATTTATGTCAACTGTGTTGTCATGATTGTTGGACACCTTCCAAAAGAAAAACAGTAACTTCATTTTAAATGAAGTCCATCATTATTGGTTCTGACTGCAGTGTGACTACAACTATATAATGTTCTATGGACTTTATCCCTTCCCTGTATCCTCCAGAAGGAGAATGATAGAGTGATGGGTGTGCAGGTAGGTGACACTTGTTTTTAAATTAAAAAAATAATGCTTAGAGGCTTTTTTTTCTTTTTCATGTTACGTATTTTAGACATCTTAGAAAACAACAAAAAGTAGTTTAAAGTATTTTGAAATCTACCATAATGTTCTTACCCAGAATTAATTACTGCCTGGCAGGGCTAAAAGGGTAGAATGTATTTCAACCACACTAAGAGGTTGGATGGTAGGGTTTACATATCAGAGAAGAGGCCTTCCCTGCTGAAGATGACTGATGTGCCTGATGACCAAGGTGTGGCTGACCGAAAAGTGTTGCAGGTGAAGGTCACTGAAGATAAGGAAATCCAGAACTGGGAGCCTAGTGCTGTGGGAAGGAACTGAGTAAGGATACTGACATGCTTGGAAGATGGCAACCTTGGGCTGGAGAAGAGCTCAGAGCCCAGTCTTCGGCGAGTTTGGAGGAGGGGGAGGTGGTAAGGTATCAAGGATGGCCAGAAGAAAGAAAAGGTGACTAACATCAGCTTCAAAGGAGGAAGTGATCAGGGTTAAGCAGACATGGTAATACCTACCCCACAGAGGTACTGTGAGAAATAAATAAGGTTCTGCATAAACAACCCTTAATACACAGTATGGTGTACAGTAGATGCTCAATACGTATTAGCTTGAGATTCTGAATATACATATGTGCAATGACCAGACCATATATAAAAATAGAACTCTGACCCACAGTCTGCAGCAACCAGCCCAGGAAGCCAGCCTGCTATCTATAAATCAGACTTGTAGAAAGTCAGCTATCACACACTACTAACCAGTCCAGGTAGCCAAATAACAACCCCTATAACAACTGACCCAAAATGGGAAGGACCTGATTAATAACTAACAGCTTCCCTAACTTTTGCCCTGCTTCCAACTTAGGGCCAACCAAAGAAAGCCAAATATGCATCCCTAAACAATCACATGATACCCCACTTCTAGTTAGCCAGCCTGCAGCTTCCCTATGCCAACAGCCTCCAATCAAGGCATAACTGATGCCTTCTCTTTTTTTCTCCACTATGAAGCGTTCCCATTCCTCTGCCTGTCTTTGAGTCTTTGCCAAAAAGCAAATAAAGGTGGCTAACTCCCTTGCTATAGCAAGCCCTGAATATAAAGCCTTTTCTTGTTCTCCTTTGATTGGTTTTCATCTATTTTCACATGTTTAATTCTTTCATTTATTCATTCAAGCAGTTATTCAATATTTATTGAGCATATATTGATACTATATGCCAGACCCCATGCTGGGACATGAGAATAATGACGTGACCCAGATGCACAGGTCCCTGCCTTCAAGCTCATTATGGCTGTGGGAGAAGAAAGGCAAAAAACAGCAAGGTAAGTACAGTCTGAAAGGGACTGTGATGAGGGGCAGCTAATCCAGACTTGTGAATCAGGGAAAGCTTCCTAGAAAAGTGATGTCACCACAGGGACCTGAAGGATGAATATGGCCAAGGGAAGAGCTGTAAGGGGGGAAACAGTCAGGAAAAAGGGAAAGGGCCATAGGAAAAGTCCCCAGGTCATCGCATAAACACCGAAGGAAGTGAATGAAAGTGGGATGACTGGACCTCCGTGTTTGAGCTTGGAGTGGTGAACCATGAAGGTGGAAAGGCAGACAAGGGTCAGAATCCTTCTAGGCCACATGAAGGCATTTGGCATTTATCCTAAAGCTGACAGTAATGATCAGATTTCCATTTTGGAAACATTACTCAGGCTCCATGTGGAGTGAGGCCTGGAGGGCAAACCTGGAAGCAGGGAGACCAGTTAGGAGACTAACAGGTGATGGTGGCTGGATGAGAAGAAAAGTGCAAGGACTGGGAAGCTGATTTAGAGGTTCCCACTCAGGACATCACGGCTGGAGGTCAGTAGGGTCGCGGGGTTGGGGAGGGTGGGACAAGCCAAAGCTTGTACAGCTGAGGAAGAAAGTAAACGCAGTCACTGAGAAAATGAAATCCACACTGGGGGCTGGAGAAGAAGAGATGAATTCTGGATGGAGACATGAAGTTTAAGGTGTTGTTCTGGAAGCAGGTGGATGAACTTGTCTGGAGCTCAAGAGAAAGGGGTGGGTAGAGAGGGCAATCTGAAAGTCATAAATGGTCATTAAAGCCATTTATGGGGATGGGTGAGATTGCTGAGGGATAGGGTATGGGGAAGAGGGCTTGGAACGGGACTCTGGGAGGCACCACACCTAACTGGAAAAAAGAAGGCAGGCACTCATGAAAGAGTAGCCAGGGAGATGCGAGGAAAACCAGGACCTTGCTGTAACATAGATACTAAATATTGATATTGTTTTAATAAAGGGAGTAGCAAACAAAGCCTTGTTTCTTACTCCCAGTTCCTCCTTCCCCTTCCAGAGAAGGATGGTCCCCAGGACACTGGGAGGGAACTTACTCTACGAGTTACTAGTGGAACTGGTCATGCATTGCCCCATAGTGCTGTCCAAGCTGCATCAACAAAGTGCTAGCGTTGGTACACATCATTAAGTAAAACTGGATGATGAAATAATGGGAAGAAATGCACATGCTTAGGACAAGGACATCCCCCTGAGGCAGGAGATAGATAGCCCCCTTCCCCCACCCTCCCCACCCAGGGTAAACAGCTGGAGTTCGTTCCCTGTGGACCCATATGAATAGGAAAATAGCAGGACAATTGAGAGAGGAGGCTGGGCCCTGCCCAGATAAGAGATAAGAGACCACATATTTCTCATTCTCAAAGTCAAGGAGACCTTCCCTACTAGAAAGCTCCTTGGAGGTCAAAAGGGAAGTGATGCTAAGCTACCCATAAGCCTCTTCTCTGGAATCCATCTTAGCTGAGAGATGCGAGAGCACACATGGGAGGATCCTGAGATATACCAAATACAGACTCAGAACCAGGCAATTTAAAATGATTGGCCAAAGGAAACCTGGAAGAAATGCCCCATATAAGTGATTTAAACTACCATGAGGGCATGACTCTTTCTCTGAGTCCGCCTGTGTGTCTATCCACCCTTACTGTACTTTTTCCTCCTAATAAACACTTTGTTTCACTACTCTCCGTCTTTGTGGGAATTCTTTTCTGCAAAGCTGAAGGGCCATGGCCTTGTCACTGACCACTGGTCTAGTGGGTAGGATTCAGCTCTCTCACTGCCGTGACCCAAACTCAATCTCTGGCCAGGAACCGAAACCCTGCTTCAAGCCACCGCAGGCCAAGGCCACCTGAGATCAACCCTACAACACGCCCAGCTGAGGATTTTACTAGTATCTTGGTTAGGTGGGACTGGAAGTTAATTACAGGACCACAGTGGGCATTATTCCAGTTTGATGGTTGAACAGTATACAGTTAACTATTTAGTTCATTAGCCTGGGTTACTGAGTGCTTACCATCATATTTCCTCTCTCTTCAATAGCCTGTGGGTACAAAAGGGACCACAGGAAGGATAATGGTTGTTTCAAGTCCCCCAACCTCTTAAGCCCCCTCTGAGGTACCCCTCCCCGTCCCCACAAGCCTCTCTCTCTCTCCCCGCCTCCCCTTTCCCTCTCCCTCTCTCTTCTCTCCCCTCACCCACAAGCTCTGGGCCTTCCAGTTTCCAGGAGAGTCCAGAGATTACCCTTCCGCCCTCTTCACTGCCAATGGTGTCCCTGGTAACGAGGCCGCTTTCCTCTCTAATTCGCGATTCTTTAAAGACTGCAGAGCGGCCCTCCTCCCCCAGCCAGGAAAAAACGTCCTTCTCCCAGCGCTGTGCGCCCACCCTCGGCGGCCCTCCGCCCTCCTGAAAACAGTTCCTTAACTTCCCCTGGCAACCCCACTCTCCAGGGACACAGTCCCCAAGGACCAATCTCTGCGTGGGAGCATCCTCACTGCCTAGCGCATCAACCTGTCCTGGTGTCCTGGGACAGAATCTAGGAGCGTGGGGACTGGCAGACAGAGTTGGGAGAGACACTTAACTTCTTTTGTACTTCTGATTGTTTTATCATGTACAAAAGAAAGAATACGGGTAATACACTCGATTTTTTTTTTTTCAACGAAATCAAAATTAAAACTGTACTAAGGGCACAGACCTATCTAGTAAACCGTGAGGAACGCACGGAGCCCAGTTCTGCCAGGCTGCCCCCGGCTGTGCCTGATGTGCTCCACGGCCACCCTCTTGTTAAAGGGGTTCCAGCCTGAGAATGGCCGGGGTGCCAGGGCCCCTCACCCCTGCGCAGTTCCTCTCCACTCCTAGGAAGTGGGGCGGAGGTCAGGAACTCAGCCCGGAGCCCACCTCTGCGCAGGCGAGGGGCTGCGGGGACGCTGCGGCGCGTGGCGCGACTGCCCGCCCCAGCGGGCGCCCAAGGGAGGAGGGCGCCTCCCACCAAGCCGCACTTTCTTTTCCTGCCTCAGCCTGGAGGTCCGGCCTCGCAGCTCGCCCGGAAGAGTGTCCAGCCGGGGTGGTGTACCCGCCCCTCCTGGGTCGTTTGTATCCTCAGCGCCTGGCACCACACCAGATTCGGGAGGCAGAGGCTGCGCGGGGGAGGAAGCTTCGCGTTCTGCGTGGGTGCCCAAAGCTAGGCCCCAGCACTGCTGTGCCTTCTTATGCCACGCCCGCCCGGGCGAGGGCAGACCGGCCCCAGGTACCCAGAGGTTACACGCCTAATCTGGGGAAATGAGGAGGGAGATGGATGAGTCACTGATGGATGGACTGATTCTTACATCTTTTCTGCGTGCAGTATTTCCCCAGCTCCTTCTAAGCACTCGGGAGGAATCGGCGAACAAAACAAAGCTCCCCGGCGCTCTCATATCTAGAGTGGGAGGTGGCAGTGACCTGATTAGTTCATATATTGATGTTTAGCCCTAAGTGTCTACGTCACCTCCTCCTACACCCTATTAAAAGCAAACTTTCCTTGACAAATTGCTCTCCATTGTGCACCAAGGGAGCCAGCAAGTGGCAAAAGCATGCTGATTGGGGGAGGGTGTGGGCAGGAAGAGGTATGAGGCTGGGAAACACAATACCTACGCTAAGCAGAGACATTTTTTTCATTCGTAAAACATCATTTATCATCATCATTGGGGCTTCTCAAAATTTCCTAAGTGCCCCCAACCTCTTTTTTAGTGGCTAATATTTGAAAAGAAAGAAAGGATGGCAGTTTCATTCCGCAAGGTCATAAAAACACTTCTATTCACTCGTTATTTAACAGTTTCTGGCAAGATGGTTGAGAGGCCAGATGTGGTGACAGTTCATCAGAAGAAAAAGCACAAGTTTGAAAGGCAAATGATAGGGATACATGAATGTCCTCAATGGGAATAACAAGGTTTAATGACTAGACAACTGTGCCCCAAATGTCCGATTAACAGGAAGCATGGAGCAATGACACAGGGATAAAAAACCAGAGCACTGCCAGATGAGAGGAACTCCAAACAGGCCCTTCCCAGGCATGTTTCTTTTCTTCCTTCCTTCCTTCCTTTCTTTCTTCCTCTTGTGATGAAAACTTTTAAGATCCACCCTCTTAGCAACTTTCAAATATACAATACAGTATTATTAACAGTACCCCCATGCTGTACATTACATCCCTATGACTTATTTATTTGATAGCTGGGAGTTTATATTTTTTAACCGTCTCCTCTCATTTCACCCACCCCCTCTCTGGTGACCACCAATCTGTTCTCTCTATCCATGAGCTTGGATTTGTTTGTTTTTTGTTTGTTTTTAGATTCCACATGTAAGTGGGATCATACGGTACCTGTCTTTCTCTGTCTGACTTATTTCACTTAGCGTAATGCCCTCAAGGTCCATCCATGTTGTTGCAAATGGCAAGATTTCATTCTTTTTATGGCTAAATAATATTCCATTGTTCATATGTACACTGCATTTTCTTTGTCCATTCATCCATTGACAGACGCTTCCATATCTTGGCTATTTTAAATAATGTTACAATGAACATTGGGGTGCAGATGTCTTTTCTAATTAGTACTTCTGTTTCCTTTGGATAAATACCCGGAAGTGAATTGTTGAATCACATGGTAGTTCTATTTTTAATTTTTCAAGGAACCTCCGTATGGTTTTCCATAGTGGCTGCACCAATGTAGATTCCCACCAACAGTGCAAAAGTGTTCCCTTTTCTCCACATCCTCGCCAACACTTGTTATTTCTTGTCTTTTTGGTGACAGCCATTCTGACAGGTGTGAGGTGATATCTCTTTGTAGTTTTGATTTGCATTTCCCTGATGATTAGTGACGTTGGACACCTTTTCATTTACTTGTTGACCATCTGCGTGTCTTCTTTGGAAAAATGTCTATTCAGATCTTCTGCCCATTTTTAAATCAGATTGTTTATTTTTTTCACTATTGAGTTGTATGAGTTCTTTACATATTTTGGATATTAATACCTTATCAGATTTATGATTTGCAAGTATCTTTTCCTATTCGGTTGGTTGTCTTTAACCAGTCATTTTTCTTAAGCTGCAAATCAGAGTAGTTTGTGCCGTATTTAGTTTCAGGACTTTTTCTTTCTTTTTTTGTAATTTGACACTACCTGCCTATTTAAGTGACATCCTGTGTGAAACCTGCATTCACACACAGGATTTATATGCAGACAAAACAGCATACCATGATTTAGCTGTAGACTGAGTCAAGTTCAGAAAATTACTATCAATGATCCTACCAAACTCAATACCCTCTCTTTGTAACAAATACTTTGTAAAGGTCCTTTACTATCTTGAACTGAAATTCATAGATAATATAATCTGCCTACATACATGATTGCAAAGACTAGAGATAGATAGATGATATATAGATAGATGATGATATATAGATAGATGATATATAGATAGATGATATATAGATAGGTGATTGATATATAGATGATTGATATATAGATAGATGATATATAGATAGATGATATATAGATAGGTGATTGATATATAGATGATTGATATATAGATAGATGATATATAGATAGATGATATATAGATAGATGATATATAGATAGATGACACTGTAATATCTGTCAATGCCTCCCAGCCAGAGACCCTCAGGAACACACTTACAGTTGGATAAATTAAATCTATTGCTCTTTGCAAGGAGGGAGAATATGCACCACAGGGAAATGTGGTAGAAGGGACTTGGAGGATTTAGGTTTGTGTTAGGTGACTTTCAGGAGGATTCATGGAAGTGGTGCTTTGCTTTGGATTAGATGCTGCTGAGAAGTGGGAATCATTCTATAGTTGGGTCTTTTGATAAATGTGACCCAGAAGGAGGGTAGATTAGAGTAAGACTAAAGGTATCATTGTAAAGGAGCAGCAGACACCGGTACTAGCCAAGATAGGGAGATGTTTAGTCATTTCTCTGGTTTGGACCACGATCACATTCGTCTGTGTTCAGACATGATTAAAGAGTGTTCTTGTTTTTGTCTAGATCCATCAAGGTCTCAGAGTGGCTTCGTCTCATACTGGCGATCTGTGAAATTGTTGATGTGCAACAGGAGAACACAATGCTGAGCAGTGAGTGCCAGGCCAACTCCCAGGTGTCATGGATGGCTTTTCTCATTTTCATATCCTAAGTGAAATTAAAAGGAGAGATAAAAATGATCCATAATGGGCTTCCCTGGTGGCGCAGTGGTTAGGAGTCCGCCTGCCGATGCAGGGGACACGGGTTCGTGCCCTGGTCCGGGAAGATCCCACATGCCGCGGAGCGGCTGGGCCCGTGAGCCGTGGCCGCTGAGCCTGTGCATCCGGAGCCTGTGCTCCGCAACAGGAGAGGCCACAACAGTGAGAGGGCTGCGTACCGGGGAAAAAAAAAAAAAGATCCATAATGAAATAGTGTACATTTTGATATATAAATGCTCCAGCATAACTATATTAGAATACATAATAGAGTCAGATGACTGCACTCCCTTATATGAGTCAGTTTGGATTTAAAAGTAAGAATATTGGAAGTGTTTCCTTACAATAAATGCAGAAGAATGAAAGAGAGTGGTTCCAATTATCATCAGAATTTAAATTAGTGTTAAGATATATAATAACACACCAGGCTCATTTGTATATGATAGGAGAAGGAAGGAATAACCTTAATGGAAACAGGAATAACATGTTAAGCAAATTATAGGCTGTCAAGGAAGAAAACAGAGAGAACAATATTCTCATGACTTTAGCCTTACTGTGAGCAGTGAAGAAAAAAAAACCTTTTTGTATGACATGGAGGAAAAGAGTGATGAAATATCTCAGAGATCATAACTCCTGTCTTGGAATTTCAATACTCATTCAGTGCATGCATATTAGTATTTAAAAAGACCTTGAAGGGCTTCCCTGGTGGCGCAGTGGTTGAGAGTCCGCCTGACGATGCAGGGGACGTGGGTTCGTGCCCCGGTCCGGGAAGATCCCACATGCCGTGGAGCGGCTGGGCCCGTGAGCCATGGCCGCTGAGCCTGCGAGTCCAGAGCCTGTGCTCCGCAACGGGAGAGGCCACAACAGTGAGAGGCCCGCGTATCGCCAAGAAAACAAAACAAAACAAAAGACCTTGAAGATCATATACAATAAACCCAAAGATAATGCATATATTAATATAATGAGATTCTCTCCAGGCCCCTGACCAGCCCTTGTTGCCAAACCTGAGTCTCAAACTGAGGCAGATGAAAAGGGTAATAACACTTACCCTACAGGGTTGGTGCTATGATTAAAGATAATGTTTGGTAGCTCATACAGCTCAATAACAAAAAAACAAAACAACACAATCAAAAAATGGGCAGAAGACCTAAATAGACATTTCTCCAAAGAAGGCTTACAGATGGCCAATAAGCACATGAAAAGATGCTCAACGTCACTAATTATCAGAGAAATGCAAATCAAAACCACAACGAGATACCACCTCACACCAGTCAGAATGGCCATCATTTAAAAGTCTACAAATAATAAATGCTGGAGAGGGTGTGGAGAAAAGAGAACCCTCCTACACTGTTGGTGGAAGTGTAAATTGGTGCAGCCACTATGGAAAACAGTATGGAAGTTCCTCAAAAAACTAAAAATAGAGTTGCCATATGATCCAGCAATCCCACTCCTGGGCATACATCCAGACAAAGCTATAATTCGAAGAGATACGTGCACCCCAATGTTCATAGCAGCACTCTTTACAATAGCCAAGACTTGGAAGCAACCTAAGTGTCCATCGACAGATGAATGGATAAAGAAGATGTGGTGCATATAGACAATGGAATACTACTGATACTAAGTCATATAAATGGATGAAATAATGCCATTTGCAGCAACATGGATGGACCTAGAGATTATCAGATTAAGTGAAGTAATCAGAAAGAAAAAGACAAATACCATATGATATTGCTTATATATGGAATCTAAAATATGACACAAATGAACTATTCTATGAAACAGAAACAGATTCAGACATAGAAAACAGACTGCGGTTGCCAAGGAGGAGGGTAAGTGGGGAGGGATGGATTGGGAGTTTGGGACAAGTAGTTGCAAGCTATTATATATATGTATAACTGAACCACTTTGCTCTACACCAGAAACTAACAACATTGTAGGGAATTCCTTGGCAGTCCAATGGTTAGGACTCTGTGCTTTCACTGCCGATGGTATGGGTTCAACTAAGGTTTCACAAGCTGCAGCAGCGTGGCCTAAATAAATAATTAATTAATATTTTTTAAAATTGTGAATCAACCATGCTTCAATAAAATAATTTTTTTTTAAAAAAAAATAATGTTTGGAACATGTATAGTTCATGGTGCTCTAAAGATAGCCATTGTCATCACTTTAATCTTTGGGCCCGGTGCGCATGCATACGCGCGCGTGCGCACACACACACACACACACACACACACACAAAGATGGAGAGATAGGATGTATGCTTGCTTGAGTCTCCATGATTACATGGAAGGTGCTTGATTGAGTGTGTGTGGTCGAGTTTGCAGGAAAATCCCAGGCGACACTGTTGCAGGCTTTTGACAGTGCAGGCCAGGTATGGGGGGATTACAGGAGATAGAGAGGACAGGTTGAACATAACTGAGTTGGAACTTGCTCAGTTGGGTATGTGGATACTTGTGTACAACATGCTTCAATATATTTACCTCTGTGCCTTTTTTTGATAGTACAGACCTCTGGGAAAATAGTTTTTATTAACATCGCAAGAATGCAGGGATTTCCCTGGTGGTCCAGTGGGTAAGACTCTGCACTCCCAATGCAGGGGGCCCAGGTTCAATACCTGGTCGGGGAACTAGATCCCGCATGCATGCCACAACTAAGAGTCCGCATGCCACAACTAGGAGTGTGCATGCTGCAACTGAGACCCGGCACGGCCAAAATAAACAAATAATTTTTTCTTTTAATTGCAAAAACTGCAGCCCTACATTTTACATGCTTGACTTTTGGACCCCATTTTCTTCACTGTGGCCTGGGGTTCTGTCGCTTCATCGGGTGGTGGAGAATAGAAGCTGAATTGGAAGAGTAGACAAGAGGTCTTAGAGAAGTTACCATTGGGACTGTATCAGAGTAACAGTGAAAATCCTGAAAAACGGCAAGGAATCCAAAATAAATAAAAGAAAACAGAATTTTCTTTGCATTGTGCTGAACATCTGTTGCTAATTTTTTTAAATCTTTTTTTAAACATCTTTATTGGAGTATAATTGCTTTACAATGGTGTGTTAGTTTCTGCTTTATAACAAAGTGAATCAGTTATACATATACATATGTCCCCATATCTCTTCCCTCTTGCGTCTCCCTCCCTCCCACCCTCCCTATCCCACCCCTCTAGGCGGTCACAAAGCACCAAGCTGATCTCCCTGTGCTATGCGGCTGCTTCCCACTAGCTAGCTATTTTACGTTTGGTAGTGTATATATGTCCATGCCACTCTCTCACTTTGTCCCAGCTTACCCTTCCCCCTCCCCATATCCTCAAGTCCGTTCTCCAGTAGGTCTGTGTCTTTATTCCTGTCTTACCCCTAGGTTCTTCATGACATTTTTTTTTTTTTAGATTCCATATATATGTGTTAGCATACAGTATTTGTCTTTCTCTTTCTGACT
>NW_006796752.1:3619550-3631696 GCF_000442215.2 Lipotes vexillifer | reverse complement strand
TTTTTTTTTTTTTTAACCTTTTTTTTGGGGTATAATTGCTTTACAATGGTCTGTTAGTTTTTGCTTTATAACAGAGTGAGTCAGTTATACATATATATATGTTCCCATATCTCTTCCCTCTTTGTCTCCCTCCCTCCCACCCTCCCTATCCCACCCCTCCAGACAGCCACAAAGAACCGAGCCGGTTTCCCTGTGCCATGCGGCTGCTTCCCACTGGCTATCTACCTTACGTTTGTTAGTATATATATGTCCATGTCTCTCTCTCGCCCTAACACACCTCACCCTTCCCCCTCCCCATATCCTCAAGTCTGTTCTCCAGTAGGTCTCTGTCTTTATTCCTGTTTTACCCCTAGGTTCTTCATAACATTTTTTTTTCTTAAATTCCATATATATGTGTTAGCATACGGTATTTGTCCTTCTCTTTCTGACTTACTTCACTCTGTATGACAGACTCTAGATCTATCCACCTCATTACAAATAGCTCAATTTCGTTTCTTTTTATGGCTGAGTAATATTCCATTGTATATATGTGCCACATCTTCTTTATCCATTCATCCAATGATGGATGCTTAGGTTGTTTCCATCTCCGGGCTATTGTAAATAGAGCTGCAATGAACATTTTGGTACATGAATCTTGCTGAATTTTGGCTTTCTCAGGGTATATGCCCAGTAGTGGGATTGCTGGGTCATATGGTAGTTCTATTTGTAGTTTTTTAAGGAACCTCCATACTGTTCTCCATAGTGGCTGAACCAATTCACATTCCCACCAGCAGTGCAAGAGTGTTCCCTTTTCTCCACACCCTCTCCAGCGTTTATTGTTTCTAGATTGCTAATTTTTTTTAATGGCCTACAAACCTATGTTGTCAGCAAATTATAGCTGAGGCTCAATCTGTGGCACATACAATGATATTGGAAAAAGGAATTATTGTTTCTATGGAGTCATTTTCAAGGGTTTCGTTTTACTGTCAATGCCTCTGTATCAATTGTCATTAACTTTGAAAGTAAATTTCCACTGTGGCTTTTTTATCCCTTAACCTCATCCATGTGAGCAGAGTGCTTCCTTATCCCCCAGGGGGCTCTCGTCCACTAGAAATCAAAATTTCCTAGCCTGATCCCAACTCACAGCTGATGTTCAACAGCTTTCACCATCTCTGATTTTTCTTAGAACAGTATCATCAGAATTCAGTGGAACAAAAGACCCCGAATAGCCAAAGCAATCTTGAGAACGAAAAACGGAGCTGGAGGAATCAGGCTCCCTGACTTCAGACTATACTACAAAGCTACAGTAATCAAGACAGTATGGTACTGGCACAAAAACAGAAAGATAGATCAATGGAACAGGATAGAAAGCCCAGAGATAAACTCATGCACATATGGACACCTTATCTTTGATAAAGGTGGCAGGAATGTACAGTAGAGAAAGGACAGCCTCTTCAATAAGTGGTGCTGGGAAAACTGGACAGGTACATGTAAAAGTATGAGATTAGATCACTCCCTAAGACCATACACAAAAATAAGCTCAAAATGGATTAAAGACCTAAATGTAAGGCCAGACACTATAAAACTCTTACAGGAAAACATAGGCAGAACACTCTATGACATAAATCACAGCAAGATCCTTTTTGACCCACCTCCTAGAGAAATGGAAATAAAAACAAAAATAAACAAATGGGACCTAATGAAACTTCCAAGCTTTTTCACAGCAAAGGAAACCATAAACAAGACCAAAAGACAACCCTCAGAATGGGAGAAAATATTTGCAAATGAAGCAACTGACAAAGGATTAATTTCCAAAATTTACAAGCAGCTCACACAGCTCAATAACAAAAAAAACAAACAACCCAATCCCAAAATGGGCAGAAGACCTAAATAGACATTTCTCCAAAGAAGATATACAGACTGCCAACAAACACATGAAAGAATGTTCAACATCATTAATCATTAGAGAAATGCAAATCAAAACTACAATAAGATATCATCTCACACCAGTCAGAATAGCCATCATCAAAAAATCTAGAAACAATAAATGCTGGAGAGGGTGTGGAGAAAAGGGAACACTCTTGCACTGCTGGTGGGAATGTGAATTGGTTCAGCCACTATGGAGAACAGTATGGAGGTTCCTTAAAAAACTACAAATAGAACTACCATATGACCCAGCAATCCCACTACTGGGCATATACCCTGAGAAAGCCAGAATTCAGCAAGAGTCATGTACCAAAATGTTCATTGCAGCTCTATTTACAATAGCCCGGAGATGGAAACAACCTAAGTGCCCATCATCAGATGAATGGATAAAGAAGATGTGGCACATATATACAATGGAATATTACTCAGCCCTAAAAAGAAACGAAATTGAGCTATTTGTAATGAGGTGGATAGACCTAGAGTCTGTCATACAGAGTGAAGTAAGTCAGAAAGAGAAAGACAAATACTGTATGCTAACACATATATATGGAATTTAAGGGGGAAAAAATGTCATGAAGAACCTAGGGGTAAGACAGGAATAAAGACACAGACCTACTGGAGAACGGACTTGAGGATATGGGGAGGGGGAAGGGTGAGATGTGACAGGGCGAGAGAGAGGCATGGACATGTTTACACTAACAAACGTAAGGTAGATAGCTAGTGGGAAGCAGCCGCATAGCACAGGGATATCCGCTGGGTGCTTTGTGACCGCCTGGAGGGGTGGGATATGGAGGGTGGGAGGGAGGGAGACGCAAGAGGGAAGAGATATGGGAACATATGTATGTGTATGACTGATTCACTTTGTTATAAAGCAGAAACTAACACACCATTGTAAAGCAATTATACCCCAATAAAGATGTTAAAAAAAAAAAAGAATTCAGTGGAATAAAAATAACATTTCAGTTGGATTTTTTCCTAACATCGTTCTAATAACCTCTCGTTTGCTAGTAATTTGACTTTTTTCCCCCTACAATGTGTTGCTTACCCTATTTTGCAAGTCTTTATATTATTTCAAAATTCTAGCTTTCAAACTTTTCCTTTAAATCTCAGAAGTGTTATATGCTATCAACTTTATAAATGTGTTTCTTTGTAAAATCTTCACTTTATCTTGATGGGGGGTGGTCACTGCTTATTAGAAAAGAACTGCAGAGTTGACATGTTCGCAAGGGTTCAACGTGGGCAGATATAAAACCAAATTTTCAATATTCAACTGAATATTGTTGACTCTTTTCCTTTATATTTGACATTTTGTCATACAAATCACTATATTCCTATGTAAATGCAGAATTACCATGAAGATGACGGTTAAAAGGCGGACAGATTTGGTGACTCCAATAATACAAGAGGATTGCTGTCAGCAACTTCTCAAAATGGTGAACTGAAATAAAACACAGTACAATCTTTCCTTGATGTATGCCATTGTTGCTTCCCAGGAAATCTGCTATTTAACTAAACCTTGCCAATGAAACCAAAAAGCATAAAAACACTTTGTGTTGGTTTGTAAAATGGAATTAGTTCTGGACTCAAATAATTATAAGCAGGTTTTTCACCTACCTAATTCCAGGTTCAGTTAGATTCTAGAATTGGATCATTATAAACAGGTTTTTCACTTCTGTTTAAAAGTCCTGAGGGACACAGGAGAAATCTTTTGTTGTGCCAGTGTGGCCCCACTAAATGCCAGCAGTAACCCCTATTCATTATGACCAAAAAAAAAAATACAAATTTCCAAAATTCTCTGGGGAGCAGTAGCGCCCTGCAGAGGACCATTAATTTTTATGAAGATACAATTGCACATCTGTGGTTTATGATCGAAGTTACACCTGATTTACATAAAAATATGGTCACTCAAACATGATCAGGGCTGTTTTAGGAGCTTTATGAGGCTCAGTCCCTTACTTTGGAGGCCCTACCTTAATTATATCAAGCATTTAAAATGCACCCTCATCCTACAGTAAATATACTAATAGCAAGACTGGCTATGTGCCATGCACCATTCTAAGTATTTTACAACAACCTTCTGAAGTAGGCACTATTATTATTCCCATTTTGCAGATGAGGAACAGGCACAGAGAGGCTCAGTGACTTGCCCCAAATCACACAGCTCCTAAGTGGGGGAGCCAAAATATTACACAAAGCTGGGCACTCTGATGCGGACAAACTATGGCCTGTGTAACTCTTGTAGAGTTTGTATTTAAGAATAATTTAAGACATCACTTATGAGTTAGTTGAGTTGCAGATGACTTAACCTTTGTCAATTTCAGTTGTGGAGCTTTTGTTTAGTGTTTTGAGCCAGTCATTTAATTTGAGGTCTCAAACATCCTTGTAAGGTCCTTAAAAGGCCCCCAGATCTCATACTAAGCCTGCACTGTTGAAAGCCTACAACAGCACCTTCCATGCAATCAGGGAGGCCCACAGCAGCACTCACCTCCTCTCTCCTGGTTTTTAGTGTGTTGCTTCTAGAGCACCATGATCCATGCAATTGTTCTCTCTAACTTTAGCACCCACCCTGTAGGATAAGTGTTATTATCTCAATTTATGGAAGATGAAACTGGTATCAGAATAAGTGACTCATTCAATGTTCACATTGCCTAAGAAATGACAGAGCTGAGAATTCAATCCTGGTCCTTAGGGGTCCAAAGTCTCGGCCCCCGTGATCTCAGTTTGGGCCCCATGGGGCTTTCCTGTCTCTTTGCCTAACACCCTTTCCCTAGTAATGGAACCTCAGCAGGTTTCCAAATGTCCTGCCACCCAGTTCCCATCAGCAAGAGGCACAGCTACTAGTTCTTCTTCCCCTCCAGCCACTGTCATTCCATTTCAGAGCTGATTAAGCCCTCAGACTCTCATTAGAGCAAAGCTAACTACAGAGGTGGTTCTGGATGGGGAACTCCAGAAGACGATTTTCTCAATGCCAGACCTCACCTGCTCCTCTGCTCCTGGGCACTAAAATCACCCATCACTTCTCCTGACCATTTTTTTTTTTTTTTTTTTTTTTTACAAACAAAAAAATTTTATTGAAGTATAGCTGAATTATAATGTTGACCATGCTTCTTAAAGGAATTCCCTTTCCCCACAACCCCAGAGGCCATGACTGCACCAAATTTCCCCTCATCCTGGTTGCCTGAACCCCAGAGGGTCCAAAGAGTTGGTTCCCCTTGCTCGAGACTGAGATGGGCTCCACGGGCCCTTCATCTGGAGGCCTCCGAGAATGAGGCTGAAACAGCCAAATTTTATTGGGCATGTGGTAGAGAGAGCTGAGAGAAGCTAGGAAGTGGGGACACAGGAAGAGAGAAGCAAACAAGAGATCCCTTGCAGAGCCAGAGAGAGGGAGTGTGCATGTGAACAAAAACAAGAGAGAGAAACTCAGTCCCTGCCTTTCTGGTCCCCAAATCCTCCTGATGTCTCCTACCCTTCCAATCCTTAGGCCTCATGAAATCTGCCAGTATCCTTCCAATAGATTCCTTTCTTGCAACCAAAGTTCCCTGCATCACCTGCTGAGCCCCACTTCAGCCTCAGGTGCTGAACCCCAGGGCAGGAGCAAAAAGGAACAGCTCATCAGTCCCAACCCTCTCACCCCCATCCGGATCTGGGATCTGGCAGGTGGTGGCACTTAAGTGAGTTTTCTGAGATCCTGTCACCTATTCACCTCTGAGTTGCAAACACTCCAATAAATGATATGGAGCTGAGAGTGTGGGAACAATCTATTAAATATAAAAGATAGCAATGCCATAAAGGCTGGACTAACCTGAAAAAAAAGCTAGAAGCTAGGAGACCAGAAATTTCAGTACAAAGTGAACATGCTCCAAAATGAGACTAGGGAAAATTAGACAAAACATAGCATTTTCAAAGAAACGCTTCTGGCGTTTAATTGCAGAACTGCTGCAAAGGGCAGAGAAAACCTTCAGAAGTTTATTCCAAGGGAAAAAAAACAAAGAGGAACCACATTGGGATAGGTGTTGGGACAGTAGAAATGAAAGGGTTAGGGGTGTGGAGTTTGAATCTTAATGCTGCAGACAGAAAAATAGAATATAGAAGAGAACTTGCATATGATAAATACATTTGGGAACTATCAACTTGAAACCATGAAAACAGACGTATTCTACCTGAAAATAAGTATGGTGTGGTTTGTAATATTTTTTAAGGTTACCGACATTTGGAGAATGTGATGAACAGTATAAATCTTCCCAGGTAAAAAAAAAATACTCATACCACAAAAATATACATAATTTTGCACGTAATTTCAGGAGGTACTCAGACTCCAAATACAGCACAGACAGTCGGGAATTTATAGCCAATGAGCAGAGTGAGGAGGTCAGTGGATAAAAAAATTACTAAGAATAATTTGATTGGATATCAAGGGTAGAAGTATTCTTGATAGGTGAGCCAAAGTGATCAGATACCAAGGATAGGGGTATTCTCAAAACACTGACTTAGAGTTTCCCTGGTGGCGCAGTGGTTAAGAATCCTCCTGCCAGTGCAGGGGACACGGGTTTGAGCCTGGTCCGGGAAGATCCCAGGTGGTGCGGAGCAACTAAGCCCGTGCACCACAACTACTGGGCCTGCGCTCTAGAGCCCACGAGCCACAACTACTGAAGCCTGTGCGCTTAGAGCCCGTGCTCCACAGCAAGAGAAGCCACCGCAGTGAGAAGCCTGCGCACCGCAACGAAGAGTAGCCCCTGCTCACTACAACTAGAGAAAGCCCGCGCGCAGCAACGAAGACCCAATGCAGCCAAAAATAGATAAATAAATTTATTTTTAAAATAAATAAATACACCAACTTAGTAGATTCTTTGCTAAAACAGGGCCTTAACTGGGTGCTCTACCTTATAGCCCCTCCAGGATGCCCCAAGTCTAGCCCCACTGTAGACCCCAGCCCACTTTGCTCTAGCTAAGCCGTCTGTTGAGTGCCTGAATCTACTCCCTGAGATCCTCCTTTCCATGTTCACTTTGCCACTTCCAGACTCTGGAGACTCAGCAGTGACACAGATGGTTCAAGGCCTGCCCTGCCCCACCCACTGGATGGTACCTCTCAGTTCAGAGGCTTATCTATTTACCTGAGCTTGCTGGGCCCGCACAAGGGAACATCACACAACCAATAAAGTGATGATCGCCTGAGGATCTGGAAATATAGTCACAAATCTACGTCATGGAGAGCAGGTATGTAGATACTCTTGTAACTAGACATGTCTCCACAGGAAACAGTCTAGTAAGCAACATGGCTGAATTTTCTTTCTGTCTCTTTTTTGGCTTAAACATTGTTCTGGTTTTCCTGCTCACCAAAACTTGGATGAATTTCACAGAGACAATGATAAAGAAAGCAGACACCAAAGAGCAGATACTATATAACTCCATATACGTGAAATTAAAAACAAGGAAAACCAATCTATGATGATAGGAGTCAGAATAGTGGAATTTCTGTGTTGACTGGGAATAGAACAAGAGAGCCCTCTGGGATGCTGGAAATGTCCTCTCTTGATCTGGGGCATGATCACGTGGGTTTATACATATGCAAAACTTTCTCAGGTAGTACCCTTAAGATTAGTGCACTTAATTGCATATAATTTAAGCCTTGATTAAAAAGCACAAAAACATTTATTATGGGTTCTTCCCTTCCACAACAGTATTCCCTGACAGGGTATACGTTTCCCCTTGCTGATCTGTCTTCTGGAATTCCTGGGTCCTTTTCCTCTTCCCTGAGCCTGGAGATTTTCCTTTCTGGAAGCTCTGTCTGGAGCTGAGAGCTACCAAATGGAGTTAAAATACTCTCAATCAAGGGACTCCAGGTTCTCTGTTCCATGTGCCAGTTATCAGGTTATTGCCTTTCAGCTCCAAGACTGTTCCTCGGTGATAACGCACCTGGACCTTAAAATATTTCTCCCTTGCCAGCTGGCCAGATGCTAAGCTTTTTCAGTAGTGGGCTCTGGAAAGAGACTGGGGGAGGAGGGGGCCAGCTTTCCAGGTTCCAGTGTGCTCCCCTGGGCAGCCTCCCGCAGCATGAGGCTTCTGCAACACCTGGTCCAGCTACATGCATGGTTTCCGTAGAACCTAGCAGCCAGCAGCACCGGCACTTCTCCCTGGGCAGCTCCCCTCAGCCCCCAGGGAACTGTTCCTCGGTGACTCCAGCTAGCGCAGCACTTCAGCGGACCTCGCCATCCGGTGAGCCCTGGCTGCACCTTCTTCAGTGAGGTCTGGGTCTCAGCCTGTGGAGGGAGGCCCTCTTGCAGATTGCTCCTTCCTTATGCCTCTCTCAGCTCTAGGTGTAGTGACTGCTCCCTATACCCACTACTACTGTATTCATCTGAGTTTTCTCCACCAATTACTAGCCAGCCTTTCTTTATCCCAATCCCCTGTTATAGTTAATGATTCTTTATTATTAAACTTTCCCTGTTCAAGTCACTGTGTGGTTTCCATTTCCTGATTGGACCCTGACTGATACATTCCCCTTGTGGGGTTTGGGGGTGTGGGGTTTTTACAGATAGAAGTAGCAATTGTCGGAGTAGTGATGCACTGAGGTAGAAGGCTCTGCTACCAAATTGCTGGGTGATGCTGGGTATCTTAGTCCCTTGGGCCGCTATAACAAAATTCCATAGACTGGATAGCTTAAACAGCAGACACTTATATCTCACAGCTCTGGAGGCTATAAGTCCAAGATCAGTGCCAGCATGGTGGAATTCTTGGTGAAGGCCCCCTTTTGCAGATGACCATCTCCTTGCTGTATCCTCACATGGCAGAGAAAGAGATCATCTCTCTTGTGTCTCTTCCTATAAGGGC
This sequence comes from Lipotes vexillifer, assembly GCF_000442215.2. NCBI lineage: Eukaryota > Metazoa > Chordata > Mammalia > Artiodactyla > Lipotidae > Lipotes > Lipotes vexillifer. The sequence continues at coordinate 3,622,963 of NW_006796752.1, read as the reverse complement.
ATCAATCCCATTCATTAGGGCTCCACCCTCATGACTAATCACCTCCCAAAGACCCCACCCCAGAATAGCACACTGGGGGTTAGGATTTCAACATATGAGTTTTAGAAGGGGACACAGACATTCGGTCCCTAACACTGGGAAAGTCACTTTTCCTTTCTGGTCTCAGTTTCTCCTGGGATAAAATGGGGAATGTGTCTGTTCATCCTCTACTACCTTCACAGAGAGGTTGTGAGAAAAAGTGGTAGCACTGTGAGCTCCTTGGTGGAGAGGTGCTGCTAAAATTCCTGGAGCTATTCCACCTACTAAAGCGGCTCGTAAAATTGACTGTTACGTATAGATCTCTGCATTAATCAATTGCCACCCCTCCCACTGCAGGGAAGGAAACAGGGGTGGAGGAATACAAGAAGGCCTAGAGACTTTTGGAGGTAAGCAGGGGTGGCAGGACCTCTGGGAGACTCAAGGCAAGGGCAGATGTTGACCTACACCCTGTCTCTACCCTCAGATTAAGCTGATAGTTGGGGTTTACTTAGCATCATATCTGTGACACGGTTCCCCAGCACACATTTGACACTGACCAGTGCTGAAATGTGATTCTCTTGTACAGGATCTCTGCACTGTGCAATTCCAGGTGGTGCCATGCACATCACAGTTTTGCAAATGGCCCTCCCTGGTGTTGTGCCATGTACAGCCTGTGCAGCCATACGCAGTAGCCCTGCCCAGTTGAGGAAGGCTGAGGCTGTGGCCACACACTCCCTGTGGGTCATCTTCTCTGTGGTCCTGAAGGGAAGGCCCTTCAAGCAAACTGATGACACAAGGAATTTGCACCAGGCCTCCAGGGGCCACAGAACAATCATACTGATTTCCACCTGGCTGTTCTTTACCACCCAAAGGGCAGCATCTTCCCTGGTTCCCATCCCTGCCTGTAGTTCTTCCACCAGTACCTCCAACTTCGGGCTTACAAAATTCCTTATCGATTAGCATGATGTATCACATGTCATTACTTCAGAACGAGGAACCCATCTTATGGCAAAGGAAGTGTGAAATGGACATAGCATCACAGGATCTATTGCTCTTCCTGTGTTCTTAGCATCTGGAAACAAACATAGGAAGAGAATGTTGGAATGGCCTGTTAAAGTCTCATTTAAGGCACAGGTTTCAGGACAACACCCTGCAGGGTTGAGGTGCATCCTCTAAGATGAGGTATAGGCACTGGCCAATGGATGATATACAGAGTTGTTTCCTCTGTAGCTGTTCAACATGCATCCAGGAACCAAGAGGGAGAAGTGGGATTGACCCCTCCCACCATCACTCCCAGTGGCCTACTTTCAGACTTTGTGATTCCGGTACCTACAGCCTTATGTTCTATTGTATCAGAAGATCTGGCACTCATAGTAGGGGAAGGAGTGGAAAACTTCAGACAGGCATACCATAGGGTCTGAAGCTACACCTACTACCTGGACCCTTGGGAATCCCATGCTGGCAGACCAATAAGGATAGGTTGCGGGCAGGCAGGGGTGATGATTGACTCTGAAAGCCATGAAGAGCTAGGGTAGCTATATGATGGGGGACGGAAGGACTACAACTGAAACACAGAGGTTCCATGCCCAGTGATAATGGTGAGCAGTCAATTACTGCAACCACTGCCCGACAAAGGCAAGGTAGCTAAGGCTCAGATCCTTTGGGATGAAGGACTAGGTCTCCCCACCAGGCAACCAACACACACCAGTCAAGGTGCTGGCGACAAAGAGGGAAATCTATGATGGTGATGGAGAAGGAGATGATAAATACCAATTTCAGTTTGGGGACCAGCTGCACCAGTGGGGACCATAGCTTGCTCTACTGACACCCTTATATTATGTTCTTGCAGAGATTGTAGCTTGACCACATTTGATGGGGTCTCTGAGGTGGATTGGATTTGCTGGAAGGCAGGAACAGATCTGAGTGATACAGGAGCCCTCTTGTGCTCCACTTCAAATCCTCTCGGCCACAACTCTTACTCAGCCACTGCTTTGGCAACCAGTTTTGCACAGACATCACCCAGTTCTTAGCCTGCACAACCTGACTGTGCCTTGCCTTGGGCCCTTGCTCCCTTACTCTGAAAATCCTTCCACCCTGTGTCTCCTGGGCCCTTCTCCTACATTTCTGCCCTCTCCTTCTCATTAGTTCTTTTGGTTCCTCGTGCCCTGTAAATATGGGTCCTCCCCAGAGTCCACTCTTTGGCTCCCTTCTTGGTGTACACATTCTCTCCGCACAAACTTGTCTATTCACATTGCTTCTATCTTTACTTTTATTAAGCTACTTCCCAGATCTCCAACTTTACTCCTGTATTTCAGACCCATGCTTTCAACAGCTGGCTGGAGACCTGCATGAGGAAAACCAACCAACATTCCAACTCAGGTAGTTCTTGCCAGAAAATAAGTATTCTTTTTGCTTATATGAGAGTTGTGGATTCTACATATTTAAAGTATTCTATATTTTTAATAAAATTATAAGGAAAGCACACACACACACACACACACACACACACACACACACACACAGAGCCAGGGGAGCTGGCAAGCATCCCTCCAGCACCCAGAATTCTCAGTACCTGATTTTGTTCTCCACCCTTCCTCCACCACGCATTTCATAATCATTCTGTAGATTTACATTCACCAGTAATCAAAGCCAACAATCTCAGTCATGCATCCCAGTTTCTGCCTTCATCTCTTATATTTCTAGCTCACTCCCCCATTACCAAACTCCAGCAATGCTTTGCCCCACAATGACCTAAGATCCACTGATCCTAACACCTTTCCCAGTGCCTCGATCCCTAGATGTCCCCTCTTCCCTCCTTGCCAAATTTAATTTCCTCACCCAATTCTTATAATTTCTCTCTTTATCACAATCTAATTCCTTTGCACCTCTTTCACTTTGTGATACTAACTTAAAAAAAATGACAGACCAGGTTAAATCCAGCCCTCCATCTACTCCACACCTGCCCTCATGCACCTGAATCTGGCTGCAGAAAAAGATGCAAAACTGCTGACTGTTTTCTCTCTAAATCCATGACTATGAACCTCAAGCACAGCTCAACTGTAGCCAGGCAATCATCCAATACATCCTAATCCTATAGCCCTGAATGACGATTTCTTCACCTGTCTTCCCCTCAGACCTCCAACACCTTCTTTAGCTTCACTCTTTACTTGCGGCCTTGCTTCCTCTTTTACTGAGGAAATGAAATTTGTCAAAAAAAAAACTGTCCTGGACTCCCACCTACCATATCTGTGCCAGCATACTCTGTATTACCTCCTTGACTATAGATAAACCATCTGCGGTCCTGACTAAAGTCAATCCCTCCCCTATTCAAGACATCACTACAGTAAATCTACCTTCTGTCTCACAACATCAGATTTTCCCCTCTCTACTCTTTC
>NW_006796752.1:3611334-3619516 GCF_000442215.2 Lipotes vexillifer | reverse complement strand
AATCATATTATTATTTCTCCCATTTTCTTTTTTTTTTAACATCTTTATTGGAGTATAATTGCTTTACAATGGTGTGTTAGTTTCTGTTTTATAACAAAGTGAATCAGCTATACATATACATATATCCCCATATCTCTTCCCTCTTGCGTCTCCCTCCCCCCACCCTCCCTATCCCACCCCGCTAGGTATTCACAAAGCACGGAACTGATCTCCCTGTGCTATGTAGCTTCTTCCCACTAGCTGTCTATTTTACATTCGGTAGCGTATATGTCAATGCTACTCTCTCACTTCGTCCCAGCTTACCTTTCCCCCTCCCCATGTCCTCAAGTCCATTCTCTACGTCTGCGTCTGTATTCCTCTCCTGCTCCTAGGTTCTTCAGAACCCTTTTTTTTTTAGATTCCATATATATGTGTTAGCATACGGTATTTGTTTTTCTCTTTCTGACGTACTTTACTCTGTAGGACAGACTCTCAGTCCATCCACCTCACTACAAATAACTCAATTTCATTTCTTTTTATGGCTGAGTAATATTCCATTGTATATATGTGCCACATCTTCTTTATCCATTCATCTGTGGATGGACACTTAGGTTGCTTCCATGTCCTGGCTATTGTAAATAGAGCTTCAATGAACATTGTCATACATGACTTTTTTTGCATTATGATTTTCTCAGGATATATGCCCAGTGGTAGGATTGCTGGGTCGTATGGTAGTTCTATTTTTAGTTCTTTAAGGAACCTCCATATTGTTCTCCATAGTGGCTGTACCAATTTACATTCCTACCAACAGTGCAAGAGGGTTTCCTTTTCTCCACACCCTCTCCAGCATTTATTGTTTCTAGATTTTTTGATGAAGGCCATTCTGACTGGTGTGAGGAGATATCTCATTGTAGTTTTGATTTGCATTTCTCTAACGATTAACGATGTTCAGCATTCTTTCTTGTGTTTCTTGGCAATCTGTATATCTTCTTTGGAGAAATGTCTGTTTAGGTCTTCTGCCCATTTTTGGACTGGGTTGTTTGTCTTATGACATTGAGCTGCATGAGCTGCTTGTAAATTTTGGAGATTAATCCTTTGTCGGTTGCTTCATTTGCAAATATTTTCTTCCATTCTAAGGGTTGTCTTTTTGTCTTGTTTATGGTTTCCTTTGCTGTGAAAAAGATTTTAAGTATCATTAGGTCCCATTTGTTTATTTTTGTTTTTATTTCCATTTCTCTAGGAGGTGGGCCAAAAAGGATCTTGCTATGATTTATGTCATAGAGTGTTCTGCCTATGTTTTCCTGTAAGAGTTTTATAGTGTCTGGCCTTACATTTAGGTCTTTAATCCATTTTGAGTTTATTTTTGTGTTTGTTGTTAGGGAGTGTTCTAATGTCATTCCTTTGCATGTACCTGTCCAGTTTTCCCAGCACCACTTATTGAAGAGGCTGTCTTTTCTCCATTGTATATTCTTGCCTCCTTTATCAAAAATAAGGTGACCATATATGCATGGGTTTATCTCTGGGCTTTCTATCCTGTTCCATTGATCTATATATCTGTTTTTGTGCCAGTACCATACTGTCTTGCTTACAGTAGCTTTGTAGTATAGTCTGAAGTCAAGGAGCCTCATTCTTCCAGCTCCATTTCTTTTTTTCTCAAGATTGCTTTGGCTATTCAGGGCCTTTTGTGTTTCCATACAAATTGTGACATTTTTTTGTTCTAGTTCTGTGAAAAATGTCATTGGTAGTTTGATAGGGATTGCACTGAACCTGTAGATTGCTTTGGGTAGTACAGTCATTTTCACAATGTTGATTCTTCCAATCCAAGAACATGGTATATCTCTCCATCTGTATGTTTCATCTTTAATTTCTTTCATCAGTGTCTTATAGTTTTCTGACTACAGGATTTTTACCTCCTTAGGTAGGTTTATTCCTAGTTATTTTATTCTTTTTGTTGCAATGGTAAATGGGAGTGTTTCCTTAATTTCTCTTTCAGATTTTTCATCATTAGTGTATAGGAATGCAAGAGATTTCTGTGCATTAATATTGTATCCTGCTTTACCAAATTCATTGATTAGCTCTAGCAGTTTTCTGGTAGTATCTTTAGGATACATGTATAGTATCATGTCATCGGCAAAGTGACAGCTTAACTTCTTCTTTTCTGATTTGGATTCCTTTGATTACTCTTTCTTCTCTGATTGCTGTGGCTAAAACTTCCAAAACTATGTTGAATAATAGTGGTGAGAGTGGGAAACCTTGTCTTGTTCCTGATCTTAGTGGAAACGGTTTCAGTTTTTCACCATTGAGAACGATATTGGCTGTGGGTTTGTCATAAGTGGCCCCTATTATGTTAAGGTATGTTCCCTCTATGCCTACTTTCTGGAGGGTTTTTATCATAAATGGGTGTTGAATTTTGTCAAAAGTTTTTTCTGCATCTATTGAGATGATCATATGGTTTTTATTCTTCAGTTCGTTAATATGGTGTATCACATTGATTTATTTGTGTATATTGAAGAATCCTTGCATTCCTGGGATAAACCCCACTTGATCATGGTGTATGATCCTTTAAATGTGCTGTTGGATTCTGTTTGCTAGTATTTTGTTGAGGATTTTTGCATCTATGTTCATCAGTGATATTGGCCTGTAGTTTTCTTTCTTTGTGACATCTTTGTCTGGCTTTGGTGTCAGGATGATGGTTGCCTCATAGAATGAGTTTGGGAGTGTTCCTCCCTCTGCTATATTTTGGAAGAGTTTGAGAAGGATAGGTCTTATGTCTTCTCTAAATGTTTGATAGAATTCGCCTGTGAATCCATCTGGTCCTGGACTTTTGTTTGTTGGAAGATTTTTAATCACAGTTTCAATTTCAGTGCTTGTGATTGCCCTGTTTATATTTTCTATTTCTTCCTGATTCAGTCTTGGAAGGTTGTGCTTTTCTCAGAATTTTCCATTTCTTCCAGGTTGTCCATTTTATTGGCATATAGTTGCTTGTGGTAATCTCTCATGATCCTTTGTATTTCTGCAGTGTCAGTTGTTACTTCTCCTTTTTCATTTCTAATTCTATTGATTTGAGTCTTCTCCCTTTTTTTCTTGATGAGTCTGGCTAATGGTTTATCAATTTTGTTTATCTTCTCAAAGAACCAGCTTTTAGTTTTATTGATCTTTGCTATCGTTTCCTTCATTTCTTTTTCATTTAGTTCTGATCTGATTTTTATGATTTCTTTCCTTCTGCTAATTTTGGGGTTTTTTTCTTCTTCTTTCTCTAATTGCTTTAGGTATAAGGTTAGGTTGTTTATTTGAGATGTTTCTTGTTTCTCGAGGTAGGTTTGTATTGCTATATACTTCCCTCTTAGAACTGCCTTTGCTGCATCCCACACGTTTTGGGTCATTGTGTTTTCGTTGTCATTTGTTTCTAGGTATTTTTTTATTTCTTCAGTGATCTCTTGGTTATTAAGTAGTGTATTGTTTAGCCTCCATGTGTTTGTATTTTTTACAGATTTTTTCCTGTAATTGATATCTTGTCTCATAGTGTTGTGGTCAGAAAAGATACTTGATATGATTTCAATTTTCTTAAATTTATCAAGGCTTGATTTGTGACCCAAGATATGATCTATCCTGGAGAATGTTCCATGAGCACTTGAGAAGAAAGTGTATTCTTTTGTTTTTGGATGGAATGTCCTACAAATATCAATTAAGTCCATCTTGTTTAATGTATCATTTAAAGTTTGTGTTTCCTTATTTATTTTCATTTTGGATGATCTGTCCATTGGTGAAAGTGGGGTGTTAAAGTCCCCTACTATGATTGTGTTACCATCAATTTCCCCTTTTATGGCTGTTAGCATTTGTATTAAGGTGCTCCTATGTTGGGTGCATAAATATTTACAATTGTTATATCTTCTTCTTGGATTGATCCCTTGATCATTATGTAGTGTCCTTCTTTGTCTCTTGCAATAGTCTTTGTTTTAAAGTCTATTTTTTCTGATATGAGAATTGCTACTCCAGCTTTCTTTTGGTTTCCATTTGCATGGAATATCTTTTTCCATCCCCTCACTTTCAGTCTATATGTGTCCTTATGTATGAAGTGGGTCTCTTGTAGATAGCATATATACGGGTCTTGTTTTTGTATCCATTCAGCCAGTCTATGTTTTTTGGTTGGAGCATTTAATTCATTTACATTTAAGGTAATTATCAATATGTATATTCCTATTACCATTTTCTTAATTGTTTTGGGTTTGTTATTGTAGGTTTTTTCCTTCTCTATTGTTTCCTGACTAGAGAAGCTCCTTTAGCATTTGTTGTAAAGCTGGTTTGGTGGTGCTGAATTCTCTTAGCCTTTGCTTGTCTGTGAAGGTTTTCATTTCTCCGTCAAATCTGAATGAGATCCTTGCTGGGTAGAGTAATCTTGGTTATAGGTTTTTCCCTTTCATCACTTTAAATATGTCTTGCCCCTCCCTTCTGGCTTGCAGAGTTTCTGCTGAATGATCAGCTGTTAACCTTATGGGGATTCCCTTTTGTTGTTTGTTGCTTTTCCCTTGCTGCTTTTAATATTTTTTTGTATTTAATTTTTGATAGTTTGATTAACATGTGTCTTGGAGTGTTTCTCCTTGGATTTATCCTGTATGGGACTCTCTGTGCTTCCTGGACTTGATTAACTATTTCCTTTCCCATATTGTGGAAGTTTTCAACTATAATCTCTTCAAATATTTACTCAGTCCCTTTCTTTTTCTCTTCTTCTTCTGGGACCCCTATAATTCAAATGTTGGTGTGTTTAATGTCATCCCAGAGGTCTCTGAGACTGTCCTCAGTTCTTTTCATTCTTTTTCTTTATTCTGCTCTGCAGTAGTTATTTCCACTATTTTATCTTCCAGGTCACTTATCCATTCTTTTGCCTCAGTTATTGTGCTTGATTCTTTCTAGATAATTTTTAATTTCATTTATTGCATTGTTCATCATTGTTTGCTCTTTAGTTCTTCTAGGCCCTTGTTAAACATTTCTTGTATTTTCTCCATTCCATTTCCAAGATTTTGGATCATCTTTACTATCATTATTCTGAATTCTTTTTCAGGTAGACTGCCTATTTCCTCTTCATTTGTTTGGTCTGGTGGGTTTTTACCTTGCTCCTTCATCTGCTGTGTGTTTCTCTGTCTTCTCATTTTGCTTAATTTACTGTGTATGGGGTCTCCTTTTCACAGGCTTCAGGTTCATAGTTCCTGTTGTTTTTGGTGTCTGCCCCCAGTGGCTAAGGTTGGTTCAGTAGGTTGTGTAGGAAGGGACTATTGCCTGTGTTCTGGTGGATGAGGCTGGATTTTGTCCTTCTAGTGGGCAGGTCCACACCCGGTGGTGTGTTTTGGGGTGTCTGTGGTCTTATTATGATTTTGGGCAGCCTCTCTGCTAATAGGTGGGGTTGTGTTCCTGTATTGCTAGTTGTTTGGCATAGGGTGTCCAGCACTGTAGCTTGCTGGTCATTGAGCGGAACTGGGTCTTAGCATTGAGATGGAGATCTCTGGGAGAGCTTTTGCCTTTTGATATTACATGGAGCTGGGAGGTCTCTGGTGGACCAATGTCCTGAACTTGGCTCTCCCACCTCAGAGGCACAGGCCTGACACCCGGCCAGAGTACCAAGACCTGTCATCCACACGGCTCTAAAATCAGCAACAAGACAAGGATGCCCACTCTTGCACTTCTATTTAACATAGTATTGGAAGTCCTCACAGAATTTATTGGATACATTGAAAGCAGTGCTCAGAGGGAAATTTGTGGTTGTAAACACCTTGGATGAGATCAACCGTAGACTGGTCACAGCTGAAGAAAGAGTCAGTGAGCTTGAATACACGTCAGAATTTCCCAAACTGTAGAGGACGGATGGTAACAACTTTTCTCCCATTTTCAAAGAAAAACTCTTGATCCTTCCTTTCCTTCCAGCAACCATCCCATTTCTCTGCTCCCCTTCATAAAAAAGCCACTTGAGGGCTTCCCTGGTGGTGCAGTGGTTGAGAGTCCGCCTGCCGATGCAGGGGACATGGGTTCGTGCCCCGGTCCGGGAGGATCCCACATGCCGAGGAGCGGCTGGGCCCGTGAGCCATGGCCGCTGAGCCTGCGCGTCCGGAGCCTGAGCTCCACAACGGGAGAGGCCACAACAGTGAGAAGCCCGCGTACTGCAAAAAAAAAAAAAAAAAAAAAAAAGCCACTTGAAAGTATTACTTGTACTCATTGTCTCCAATTCTCTATTGCATCCACTTCAGTCAGGCTTTTGCTTCTATCACACTATGAACGTCTCTGAACAAGGTCACCAGTGACTTCTGTGTTGCAAAATCCAATGATCGGTCCTCAGTCCTCATCTTACTTGACCTATCAACACACCTGGCACAGTTCATTACCTCTTCCTCCTGGAAATACTCTTTAGCAAGACACCACACTCTCTGAGTTTTCCTCCTTCCTCACTGGCTGTTCTTTCTCAGCCTACTGGTTCTTCAATTTGTACTTCTTTACTTTGGAGTACTCCAGGGCACTCCTTCACTTCTTCCTCTATACTAACTCCTTTAGCAATCTCGTCTAATGTTATGATGTTAAATATCTTTTTTAAAAACATTCAACATTTTTAAAAATTGAAATATAGTTTATTTACAATATTGTGTTAGTTTCAGGAAACAGGTTAGTTTCATGTCCAACAGGCACCTGAAAAGATGCTCAACGTTGCTAATAGTCTGATGCAAATCAAAACCACAATGAGATAACACCTTACATTGGTCAGAATGGCCATCATCAAAAAGTCTACAGCTAATAAATGCTGAAGAGGATGTGGGGAAAAGGGAACCCTCCTACATACTGTTGGTGGGAATGTATATTGGTGAAGCCACTATGGAAAGCAGTATGGAGGTTCCTTAAAAAAACTTAAAATAGAGCTACTGCATGGTCCAACAATCCCACTCCTGGACATATATCCAGAAAAGACGAAAACTCTAATTCAAAAAGATACATGCACCCCGATGATCATAGCAGCACTATTTACAATTGCCAAGATATGGAAACAACCTAAGTGTCCACTGATAAATGAACAGATAAAGAAGATGTGGTACTGTATGGCACATAAACATGTAAAGACAGGGAAATATGTTCAGTATAGCACATAACTACTTTTTTATTTTAGTTTATTTTTAATTTTTATTGGCATATAGTTGATTTACAATGTTGTGTTAGTTTAAGGTGTAGAGCAAAGTGAATCAGTTATACATACACACATATCCACTCTTCTAGATTATTTTCCTATATAGGCCATTACAGAGTATTGAGTAGAGTTTCCAGTGCTATACAGTAGGTCCTTATTAGTTATCTATTTTATATATAGTTGGGTGTATATGTCAATCCCAATCTCCCAGTTTATCCCTAATCCCACCCTAGTAACCATGAGTTTGTTTTCTACATCTGTGACTATATTTCTGCACATAACTACATTTTTGTTAAGGTAAAGACATTTTCAACATTACATTATGTAGGATGTGGAGTTTCAGCTCCAGGGATAGGTGCAGGGTCTTCAGTTCCAGCCTCCCCCATGAGTTCTGCTGTGAACTGCAGGTAGACGCTCCTTCAGTCCTCAGGCCCAACCACATCCGGCTGCCATCTGGGCCAGGGGCAATGGTCAGGATCACATCTACCTCCTGGTGGTTCTTATAACCATAGAACAACCATCTTCTTTCCTTTCCTAATGGGGATGCTTTTCTTTTAAACATTTAAAACTCTAACAGAAGAGATTTCTAATTAAGAATAGCAGACTAAACATCTCTGTTTATTTCCATTCCCTCCCACATCCTTGCTAAAATTAAAATGAAGGACTAAAAAATGGATAAATCTACAGCCACAAGAGAATGAAAGGAGGTCCATCAGCTGATAAGAGATTTTGATAAAATTCTAGAAGACAGGAAGCAAAAGAAGGAGTGACAAGTTAAGTAGCAGAATAAAGGAAACTGCAGATTAGAATACTGGCAGAGAGAAAAAATACAGAAAAGAGCTGTTTAGCCCTACAGAATGTCAGAGAAGTTCAGTTCTCTAAGGAATCAAGTAGAGTAGAACAGCAGAGGGCAAGTAGGGTTGAAAACAAGGAGGCTAATTAAAATATATATAAAATAGAAACAATCCCCCCATTCTCCCCTTCCTCCAGTTCCCCTGTGGTCAAACCAGACATCCACCCTTTAGGGAGGAGAATAGACTTTCT
>NW_006796752.1:3609233-3610729 GCF_000442215.2 Lipotes vexillifer | reverse complement strand
CCTACAGAAATGAGTAGCCCAGAGAATAGAACTGCACATTATGACATTAGAGGATCCCCCAGCATAATGGCCAGCTCCCATACAATCACCCCAAAGCAAAGCCCACCCCCAGCTCAACACACACACAAGGCCTCTGATATCCTTTTTGTGCCACACTCTTAAATAGGAGCAGTCAGTCAAGAATCACTATAAATTTGAGGAAGCCTTCCAAAATAAATAAAATCAAGATTTTAAAAAATGACTCAACTGAGTTCCCATGGGATACTGATAGTTTCTTACATCCACAACTCTTCACACAACCACCAAAACCCATACAAACTAACAAGGAGAGCAACTCAAATCACATATAATCTATACCTATACCATAACTACAAGACAGAGATTCCACAAACTTTAATTTACATGTAAGAGGCAAATTAAACATATGATATCAGCAAAGCTGGCTCCAGAGCTCACTCCAGAGCTCTAACTGGAAAGTCAGGTGAAGACTGCAGGGAAGAAAGATGGGTTCAGGGGAATCCTAGCAGTGGGAGAACACGAATAAAATTCACCACTTCAAAAAGAGAGGGTCTCATCTTGAGTAGAGGAATGCTAAGAATCCTTCTCCAGCTCCAGCCCCGGATGCAGCAGCCATCATGATGTTGATGCCCAAGAAGGACCTGCTTGTCATTTATGAACTCCTTTTAACGGAGGGGGTGATGGTGGCCAAAAAGGATTTCCACATGCCTAAACACCCTGAGCTGGCAGACAGGAATGTTCCCAGTCTTCACATCATGAAGGCCATACTGTCTCACATCACCAGGCTACAGGAAGAAAGAGTTTGCCTGGAGACATTTCTACTGGTACCTTACCAGCAAGGGTATCCAGTATTTCTGTGATTGCCTCCATCTGCCCCCTGAGACGGGCCTGCCACCCTGCACTGCAGCCATCCTGAGACTGGCCACAGCCCAAAGTTCTGGAGGGAGAACAATCTGCAAGACTCACACAAGGGGAAGCTGACAGAAAAGCCTACAGACCAAGCATTGTGCTCTCTGGTGCCAAAAGGAGAGCTAAGGCCAGGTTGGGTCAGCAACTGAATTCCAATTTAAAGGTGTGTTTGGCCATGGATGTGGTCGGCCACCTCAGTAAATCTGGAAGAGATTGTTTAGTGTTGAATAAACTTGTAGGAAGGAAGGAAGGAAGGGAGTGAGGGCGGGAGGGAGACTGAGATTAGGTCTGCCACCTGGCAGGCCAGAGCACTGGCCACTGAGGAATCTAGGAGAGGCTCAAAAATGCACAGAACCAAAAATAACAGTCTTGGAAAGCCTCCACTCCTAGGGAGAGGAAGGCTGCTTAGAAGGGGGAAGCATTACTTGGAGACTGGGAAATGGTGGAAAGTCGAAGTCCTACAGAAACAAAAGAAAATTGCAGAATCAGAAGACACACTAATCTCTCCCTCAGAAAAGCACAATCTATTAAAGAAATTTCACTACACTTATCAATAAAAGAAGGCATTC
>NW_006796752.1:3526865-3608979 GCF_000442215.2 Lipotes vexillifer | reverse complement strand
CGGGGCACGAACCCGTGTCCTCTGCATCGGCAGGCGGACTCTCAACCACTGTGCCACCAGGGAAGCCCTTCAACACATTTTTAAATAAACAAATGACAGGCAGCAACTATACCAAGCCACTTTGAGAAGAAAACAATAAGTGAGAGTCTAATATGCTCAGCTGATGAATTTATTCCCCTCCAAAACAATGAAGAAATGGATGAAAAACATGACACAATGTCCAACACAAATTAAATATTATTAAATAGGCATTTGAAGATATAAAACACCAAAATTCAAATTTTCTGGATAGAAATGGACAAAAACCAAGATGTGAAATGAGTTAATCAAACTCAGGAAAGAGATAGAAGAAAAAGTCAAATAGAAATATATACAGAGAAGCAAGAAGAACTACAATACTGCAGGCTGTGGAACTAAAACCACATTCACAGGAAGACAGCGATGTGAAAAGGCAGAGGGCTATGTACCAGATGAAGGAACAAGATAAAACCCCAGAAAAACAACTAAATGAACTGGAGATAGGCAACCTTCCAGAAAAAGAATTCAGAATAATGATAGTGAAGATGATACAGGACCTCGGAAAAAGAATGGAGGCAAAGATCAAGAAGATGCAAGAAATGTTTAACAAAGACCTAGAAGAATTAAAGAACAAACAAACAGAGATGAACAATACAATAACTGAAATGAAAAATACACTAGAAGGAATAAATAGCAGAATAACTGAGGCAGAAGAATGGATAATGACCTGGAAGACAGAATGGTGGAATTCACTGCTGCAGAACAGAATAAAGAAAAAAGAATGAAAAGAAATAAAGACAGGGCTTCCCTGGTGGTGCAGTGGTTGAGAGTCCACCTGCCAATGCAGGGGACAGGGGTTCATGCCCCGGTCCAGGAAGATCCCACGTGCTGCGGAGCGGCTGGGCCCATGAGCCATGGCCACTGAGCCTGCGCATCTGGAGCCTGTGCTCCGCAACGGGAGAGGCCACAACAGTGAGAGGCCCGCGTACCACAAAAAAAAAAAAAAAAAGAAAGAAAGACAGACTAAGACATCTCTGGGACAACATTAAACACAACAACATTCACATTATAGGGGTCCCAGAAGGAGAAGAGAGAGAGAAAGTTCCCGAGAAAATATTTGAAGACAATATAGTCAAAAACTTTCCTGGCATTGGAAAGGAAACAGCCACCCAAGTCCAGGAAGCGCAGAGAGTCCCATACAGGATAAACCTAAGGAGAAAACACCGAGACACATAGTAATCAAATTTGCCAAAATTAAAGACAAAGAAAAATTATCGAAAGCAGCAAGGGAAAAATGACAAATAACATACAAGGGAACTCCCATAAGCTTAACAGCTGATTTCTCAGCAGAAACTCTACAAGCCAGAAGGGAGTGGCATGACATATTTAAAGTGATGAAAGGGAAGAACCTGCAACCAAGATTACTCTACCCTGCAAGGATCTCATTCAGATTCGATGGAGAAATCAAAAGCTTTACAGACAAGCAAAAGCTAAGAGAATTCAGCACCACCAAACCAGCTCTACAACAAATGCTAAAGGAACTTCTCTAAGTGGGAAACACAAGAGAACAAAAGGACCTACAAAAACAAACCCAAAACAATTAAGAAAATTATAATAGGAGTATACATATCGATAATTACCTTAAATGTGAATGGATTAAATGCTCCAATCAAGAGACACAGGCTCGCTGAATGGATACAAAAACAAGACCCATCTATATGCTATCTACAAGAGACCCACTTCAGACCTAGGGACACATACAGACTGAAAGTGAGGGGATGGAAAAAGATATTCCATGCAAATGGACATCCAAAGAAAGCTGGAGTAGCAATTCTCATATCAGATAAAATAGACTTTAAAATAAAGAATGTTACAAGAGACAAGGAAGGACACTACACAATGATGAAGGGATATAACAATTATTATACCAATTATAACTATATATGCACCCAAAATAGGAGCACGTCAATACCTAAGGCAACTGCTAACAGCTATAAAAGAGGAAATCAACAGTAACACAATAATAGTAGGGGACTTTAACACCTAACTGACACCAATGGACAGCTCATCCAAACAGAAAATTAATAAGGAAACACAAGCTTTAAATGACACAATAGACCAGAGAGATTTAATTGATATCTATAGGACATTCCATCCAAAAACAGCAGATTACATTTTTTTCTCAGTGCGCACGGAACATTCTCCAGGAAAGATCACACCTTGGGTCACAAATCAAGCCTCAAAAAATTGAAGAATATTGAAATCATATCAAGCATCTTTTCTGACCATAATGCTATGAGTTTAGAAATCAATTACAGGGGAAAAAAACGTAAAAAGTACAAACACATGGAGGCTAAAAACTACATTACTAAATAACCAAGAGATCACTGAAGAAATCAAAGAGGAAATCAAAAAATATCTAGAGACAAATGACAATGAAAACACAATGATCCAAAACCTATGGGATGCAGCAAAAGCAGTTCTAAGAGGGAAGTGTGTAGCAATACAACCCTACCTCAAACAACAAACATCTCAAATAAACAATCTAATCTTACACCTAGAGGAACTAGAGAAAAAAGAACAAACAAAACCCAAAGTTAGTAGAAGGAAAGAAATCATAAAGATCAGAGCAGAAATAAATGAAATAGAAACAAAGAAAACAATAGCAAAGATCAGTAAAACTAAAAGCTGGTTCTTTGAGAAGATAAACAAAATTGAGAAACCATTAGCCAGAATCATCAAGAAAAAGAGGGAGAGGACTCAAATCAATAAAAATTAGAAATGAAAAAGGAGAAGTTACAACAGACACCGCAGAAATACAAAGCATTCTAAGAGACTACTACAAGCAACTCTATGCCAATAAAATGGACAACCTGGAAGAAATGGACAAATTCTGAGAAAGGTATAGCCTCCAAAGACTGAACCAGGAAGAAATAGATAATATGAACAGACCAATCACAAGTAATGAAATTGAAACTGATTAAAAATCTTCCAACAAACAAAAGTCCAGGACCAGATGGCTTCACAGGTTAATTCTATAAAACATTTAGAGAAGAGCTAACACCCGTCCTTCTCAAACTCTTCCAAAAAATGGCAGAGGAAGGAACATTCCCAAACTCATTCTATGAGGCCACCATCACCCTGATACCAAAAACAGATAAAGATAAGCCAAAGTAAGAAAATTTCAGACCAATATCACTCATGAATATAGATGCAAAAATCCTCAAGAAAACACTAGCAAACAGAATCCAACAACACAGTAAAAGGATCATACACCATGATCAAGTGGGATTTACCCCAGGGATGCAAGGATTCTTCAATATGAGCAAATCAATCAATGTGATCTACAATAGTAACAAATTGAAGAAGAAAAACCATATGATCATCTCAACAGATGCAGAAAAAGCTTTTGACAAACTTCAACACCTATGTATGATAAAAAATCTCCAGAAAGTGGGCATAGAGGGAAACTACCTCAACGTAATAAAGGCCATATATGACAAACCCACAGCAAACTTCATTCTCAAGGGTGAAAAACTGAATGCATTTTCTCTAAGATCAGGAACAAGACAAGGATGTCCATTCTCACCACTATTATGCAACATAGTTTTGGAAGTCCTAGCCATGGCAATCAGAGAAGAAAAAGAAATAAAAGGAATACAAATTGGAAAAGAAGAAGTAAAATTATCACTGTTTGCAGATGACATGATACTATACATAGAAAATCCTAAAGATGCTACCAGAAAACTACTAGAGCTAATCAATGAATTTGGTAAAGTTGCAGGATACAAAATTAATGCACAGAAATCTCCTGCATTTCTATACACTAATGATGAAAAATCTGAACAAGAAATTAAGGAAACACTCCCATTTACCATTGCAACAAAAAGAATAAAATACCTAGGAATAAACCTACCTCGGGGGACAAAACACCTGTATGCAGAAAACTATAAGACACTGATGAAAGAAATCAAAGATGACACAAACAGATGGAGAGATATACCATGTTCTTGGATTGGAGGAATCAATACTGTGAAAATGACTCTACTACCCAAAGCAATCTACAGATTCAATGCAATCTTTATCAAATTACCAATGGCATTTTTTACAGAACTAGAACAAAAAATCTTAAAATTTGTTTGGAGATATAAAAGACCCTGAATAGCCAAAGCAGTCTTGAGGGAGAAAAGGGAGCTGGAGGAATCAGACTCCCTGACTTCAGATTATACTACAAAGCTACAGTAATCAAGACAATATGGTACTGGCACAAAAACAGAAATATAGATCAATGGAACAGGATAGAAAGCCTAGAGATAAACCCACATGCCTATGGTCAACTAATCTATGACAAAGGAGGAAAGAATATACAATGGAGAAAAGACTGTCTCTTCAATAAGTGGTGCTGGGAAAACTGGACAGCTACATGTAAAAGAATGAAATTAGAACACTCCCTAACACCATACACAAAAATACACTCAAAATGGATTCAAGACCTAAATGTAAAACTGGACACTATAAAACTCTTAGAGGTAGGACAAGCACTCTTTCACATAAATCACAGCAAGATCTTTTTTGATCCACCTCCTAGAGTAATGGAAATAAAAACAAAAATAAAGAAATAGAACCTAATGAAACTTAAAACCTTTTGCACAGCAAAGGAAAGTATAAACAAGACGAAAAGACAGCCCTCAGAATGGAAGAAAATATTTGCAAACAAATCAATGGACAAAGGGTTAATCTCCAAAATATATAAACAGCTCATGCAGCTCAATATTAAAAAAGCAAACAACCCAATCAAAAAATGGGCAGAAGGGCTTCCCTAGTGGCGCAGTGGTTGAGAGTCTGCCTGCCGATGCAGGGGACACGGGTTCGTGCCCCGGTCCGGTAAGATCCCCCATGCCTCGGAGCGGCTAGGACCGTGAGCCATGGCCGCTGAGCCTGTGCGTCCGGAGCCTGTGCTCCGCAACGGGAGAGGCCACAACAGTGAGAGGCCCGCATACTGCAAAAAAAAAAAAAAAGGGGCAGGAGACCTAAGTAGACATTTCTCCAAAGAAGACATACAGATGGCCAAGAGGCACATGAAAAGCTGCTCAACATCACTAATTATTAGAGAAATGCAAATCAAAACTATACTGAGGTATCACCTCACACCAGTTAGAATGGGCATCATCAGAAAATCTACAAACAACAAATGCTGGAGAGGGGGTGGAGAAAAGGGAACCCTCTTGCACTGTTGGTGAGAATGTAAATTGATACAGCCACTATGGAGAACAGTATGGAGGTTCCTTAAAAAACTAAAAATAGAATTATTATGTGACCCAGCAACCCCATTACTGGGCATATTCCCAGAGAAAACCATAATTCAAAAAGACACATGCACCCCAATGTTCCTTGCAGCACTATTTACAATTGCCAAGACATGGAAGCAATCTAAATGCCCACTGACAGACGAATGGATGAAGAAGATGTGGTACATATATACAATGGAATATTACTCAGCCATAAAAAAAGAACGAAATTGGGTCATTAGTAGCGACGTGGATGGATCTAGAGACTGTCATACCGAGTGAAGTAAGTCAGAAAGAGAAAAACAAATATCGTATATTAACGCATATATGTGGAACCTAGAAAAATGGTACAAATGAACCAGTTTGCAGGGCAGAAATTGAGACACAGATGTAGAGAACAAACGTATGGACACCAAGGGCAGAAAATGGCAGGGGTGGGGGTGGTGGTATGATGAATTGGGAGATTGGGATTGACATGTATACTCTGATGTGTATAAAATGGATAACTAATGAGAACCCACTGTAAATAAAAATTTTTTTAAAGAAAAAGAAAAAAGTATATACAAATATCAACTCAATATGTTATACACCTGAAGGTAATATAGTGTTATAAGTCAATTATATCTCAATAAAATCTTTAATTTTCTTTAATTAAAAGATTTCAGAAGTAAAGATTAAATCACAAAATGCCCAAAGTAGATGAAAATTCAACTGAAAATATAATAAGAGATATAGCCAAGAGAAAAATAAATATATAAGGAGGTAAAATGATCAAAGAAAAGATGATAGCTATAGAGAATAGGCAAAAAAGATTTATATACATATAATTGGAGTTGCTGAAAAAGCAACACAGAACAATGGAATGAAACTAATATTTAAAACTATAATCCAATAGTGATTGTAGTAATGATTATACAACTATATATGACTTGTCAAAACTCATCAAATTACACACTTCAAATTGGTGAATTTTATTTTATATAAGTTATACCACCATAAAGTAGATTATAAATTAAATAAATATGAAGTGTTTAACCCCAAAGAAATATAATCCCAGAAAACTTTCTGAAAGTAAAAATGGCCTAAATCTACATGGTGAATATACCTATGTACATAGGAAAATTGACCAGAATAGTCAACTCTGAGATATATCAGAGTAAAACAATTTTAAAGGTAAAGAAAAAAATCCCCTTGGCAAATTTTCCAAATCAAATACAAAGTAAAGAAAATCAAGTTGTCATCCTATTGGATAATCATTAGTGCAAAACTAAAAAAATAGTGAAAGAAAGTATAACTGACAATTTGACCCAAAAAAAGGAAATCATAGAAAATATTTTATTAATCTAAAAGAACAAAAAAGGAAGAAAAAAGGGAACATAAAACAGATGGGTTCATCAAATTTACCAGTGCTGAAAGAAGAAATTAAAAGTTCAAGAAGTGTGGTGTTTTTTTAAAAAACTGTATTTGGCATTTAAAATTTTCCAACAGTTCTGGTTATGACAGAGTAACTAGCACTGGACTAGCCCTCCTGCCATAAATAATTACAAAACTAGACAAAATGTATAAAGAAACTTTTTTTAGATATTGGGACAACAGGTAGTACAGAACCGTGATCCCTAAGAGAAGAAACACCCATATGAGCTCCACCATAACCTGGCTTTCTTCCTGGAGACAGTTTCTAGAGCACAGTACAAAGAGGTAGAGCCCAAGCAGAGAACAGTGGGCTCATTGAGCTGAAGAGGCAGAAATTAGATTTTAGGGCTGTTGAAACAGCTGAAATTTGTGAGGCAGCATACTGAAAAGGAGAGAGCTGCAAGAGAAGGAGATTCAGAAATCTGCATAGGGGGTCCCCTCAAGTGGTTGACTGGATACGCAGCTGAGCAGAGAGAGATGAGAGTCTGCAAAGCGTGGCAAAGAACAGCTATGGAGAAGTTGGGAGCCACACAGAGACTCCAGCTGTCTCACAGGACTGGGAGACATAGCAGTTCCAACCAGTCAGAGTGGCTGAATAATGATGCAGTTCAACTGAGTCCTCAGAAAGGCCACATCTTAGGAGTAGAGCTAGTCTAGCCCTTAAGTGAGGAATACTCTAAACCAGGCCTAACAAGGCTTAAAACAAGCCTTGAAGAAAAAAATCAAATGGATTCACCAGTACGTCGATTGCCTACTAAAATGAACCTCAACAAACTTTAAAGCCACGTAATTCCCACAGCGTAGAATGTACAATGTACACATGACAATCAAAAATCAATGGACAGGTGAAGTTCTAGTAAAATGTGATTCAAAATCAAGGAAAAAAGTTAAGAGAAACAAACTCAACATGACAGGAGATGTTGGAATTAACAGACACAGACTTTTAAAAAGCCATTATAAAAATGTTTAAGGGGGCTTCCCTGGTGGCACAGTGGTTGAGAATCTGCCTGCCAATGCAGGGGACACAGGTTCGAGCCCTGGTCTGGGAAGATCCCACATGCCGCGGAGCAACTAGGCCCATGAGCCACAACTACTGAGCCTGAGCGTCTGGAGCCTGTGCTCCACAACAAGAGAGGCCACGACAGTGAGAGGCCTGCGCACCACGATGAAGAGTGGGCCCCACTCACTGCAACTAGAGAAAGCCCTCGCACAGAAACAAAGACCCAACACAGCCCAAAGTAAATAAATACATAAATAAAACACAACAAAACTTGTAAAAAAATGTTTAAGGGTTTAAAGGGAAAAACCGAACATAGTGAGTGAACAATTGGGGAAATTCAGTAGGTAAAGGGAAACTATTAAAAAGCATCAAATGGAAATTCTAGAATTGAATACAATATCAGAAATAAAAAATTTGCCGAATGGGTTGAGGGCAGATTAAATACTGCAGGAAAAAAAAGATCAGTGAACTTGAAGGCAAGTCAATAGACCTATCCAAAGTGAATCCCAGGGAGAAAAAAAAATGCAAAAATTGACCAGAGCCTTAGTGACCTGTAGGACAATATTAGGTAGTCTAGCACATGTAATTGAAGTCCCAGGAGAGGTGAGATATTATAGCATGCAAAAATATATTTGAGGGCTTCCCTGGTGGCGCAATGGTTGAGCGTCCGCCTGCCGACGCAGGGGACACGGGTTTGTTCCCCGGTCCGGGAGGATCCCACATGCTGCGGAGCGGCTGGGCCCGTGAGCCATGGACGCTGAACCTGTGCGTCCGGAGCCTGTGCTCCGCAACGGGAGAGGCCACAACAGTGAGAGTCCCGCATACCGCAAAAAAAACAAAAACAAAAACAAAAACAATATATATATATATTTGAAAAAATAATGGCTGAAACATTTCAAGCATCTCAGATATTATGAGAAAATATCACCCCACAGATCCAAGAAGCTCAAATGCTAAAAACAAAGATAAATAGAAAAAATCTTGAAGACAGAGAAAAATGAAAAAAAATTAAACAATGATAAAACATTGACTTAGAAATAACGCAAACCAGAAGACAATGGAACGACATCTTTAAAATACTGAAGGGAAAAAAACTGCTAACCTATAACTACAATTCATGCAGTGAAAAGGCAACCAATAAAAGGAACCAGAACTCCTTGGAGAAATAACTGATTCCAGGACTAGGACATGGAAAGTACAATATGAACCTGGGACATCTTATAGAGCCAGGAAGTACTGATGAATGTGGAGGGAATGGTTAAGTTTGAAAATCATCATTTTGCAATCATCATAGTAAAATAATTGGCTCAGGAAAATAGGTGCTAAATCTATAGGGAAGTTGATAAGGAGCAGGATATTTACAAGGTCTTAAAATTTCTCCACAAAGATGGCTTATTAATTGCAAGGAAAAAACAAGTTGATAGAGCAGACAACACCTTGACTGGGTAATCCAAATCAATATCACCAGCGATGGGCAAGTGAGCATGTGTGCCTTTAAATGTGATGTCCTGAAAAGAACACAATGTCACATGTATATTATTACTACCCAGGATGTGTAAGCTAAATCTAATCACAAGGAAACAAGGAGATGCAATCTTAAGTGCATAAAATTACCTAGGGAGTGTACTTGCCAAAAATGTTTAACCTGTTTAACATAATCAGAAAAATGCAGAGTGCAGAACATTCCATAAGATGGCTAGCCCAAGCTCTTTAAAAAGTCAGTACCATGAAAGCTACCCAAAAAATGTGTAAGGGAGAACTGTTCTAAGTTAAAAGAGAATAAAGAAACATAATAACTAATTGTAATATGTGACTCTTGACCCAATCCTGGATCTAAAGAAAAAAAAAATGCTATTAAAGTAAGTTTGGGCACAAATGGTAGAATTTAAATATGAACTGGATATCAGAAGATATTATTCAATTAGTGTTAGACGTTTGGAGTGTGGTAATGATCTTGAGGTTTGTCGGAAAATGTCCTTATTCTTAAAAGAAATATATGCTGAAGTATTTAGGACTAAAATGTCATGATGTCTACAATTATTTTCAAATGATTCAGAAAAACAAAAAACTAGAAATAGAGAGAAAGCAAATGTGGCAAAATGTTAATGACTGATGATTAGGGAAAGGATATATGAGCATTCAGTGCACTATTCTTTCAACTTATATGTAAGTTGAACATTTTTAAAATAAAAAGTTGAAAGAAAAATAAAACAGGAAAAATGACCTTGGAGAAAACAAGGCTAACTCAGGGAACAAGAGAAAATATACATACAGGGACTTCCCTGGTGGCACAGTGGTTAAGAATCCATCTGCCAGGGCAGGCGACACGGGTTAGATCACTGGTCCGGGAAGATCCCACATGCTGCGTAGCAATTAGGCCCGTGCTCCACAACTACTAAGCCCACATGCTGCACCTACTGAAGCCCACGGGCCTAGAGCCCATGCTCCGTAACAAGAGAAGCCACTGAAATGAGAAGCCCATGCAGGGCAATAAAGAGTAGCCCCTACTTGCCACAAGTAGAGAAGGGCTGCACGCAGCAACGAAGACCAAACACAGCCAAAAATAAGCATTTTTCTTTATTTTTCATACCTTTTAGGATTTTATTGGAACTAAAGATTTTAGCGAAATTATTCTAATTATTTACCTAGAACTGTGACCCAAAGAGACTGTGCTGTATATTTGTTTCTAAACGTAGATAAAATGACCAGAAAGGAAATTTGGTTATTGATGCTCTGTGAAGGCCATTGGTACTTTTAACTGCTTCAGAAATTCAGGGAAACAGGACTTCCCTGGTGGTCCAGTGGTAGAGAATCCGTCCTACAATGCAGGTGACATGGGTTTGATCCCTGGTTGGGGAACTAAGATCCCACATGCCATGGGGCAACTAAGCCGTGTGCCACAGCTACTGAGGCTGCATGCCTCAAACTACAGAGCCCGCATGCCACAACAAAAGACCTGACCCAGCCAAAAAAAAAAAAAAAAAAAAAAAACACACACACACACACACACACACACACACACACACACACACACAGTATCCTCAGGGAAACTTGAGACGATATTACAAGCATAAAAAAGAACAGGCTACTCTCAAACCAGAAAATTCCGTAAACAAGACAACACTCTTAGAAATTAAAAATTTGATCATTAAAAAAAATTCCAATAGAAGAACCAGTAGATCAGAAAATAGATGTAAAAAACAACAAAATAGGAAGTGTGAGAGAAAAGATAAGAGCTATAGAGGATCAGTCCAGGATTCCACCATCTGACTAATAAAAGCCCTAGAAACTGGAAATAGAAACATGCGAGGGGGGAGTATTTTCAAAAAAATAAAACAAGAAAATTTCCTAGAGCTGAAGAACATTTGACTTCTATCCAAGATCCCAGAACAATGAATGAAAAATAACTCCACTGAGGCATACTTACATCATTTTTGTGGAAGTTCAAGATGCTGGGGATACAGAGATGGTTAAAAGATTCCAAAGATATAAACAAACACACTGACATGTCACCTACAAAGAACCAAATGTCAAGCAAGGTTCTGAACATTTTGACCAGATGGCTTGATGCTCACAGTCACTGACAGAGTGCACCTCATACCAAGTGGTCTCCCTGGGGAAGGCCCCTATACTTTGTCCAACACCACTGTTACTGGCATATCTTTCTTTTTCATAAGAAACTGAATCACCAGAGAGCAGGAATACCAACTTATTCATCTTTATATCCCTGTCTCTTCTTTATTTCTAAAGTCCTGCAAAATATATACAAAGTTCTTTTGAATAAGCTACAGTCAGTCTCTGTCTCTCTGTCCTTATCTCATCGTTTCCTTCCCTCCCATTTTCTGTCCCTTTCTTTCTCTGATCCCTTGTTCATCCTGGAAACACTGATCAAGACCTAGTGTGCTGGGTCAGGGGCTATCAAGTGAACAAAGACCATTAGTGGTTTCCAGGAGTTCACAACTGTGAGGAGACAGACCCCATGCAGCACATGGCCCTCCTGGGAGCCTGGACATCTTCCTCCCCAAATTACAGCACAGAATCCAGATGTACCTACACAATAGTTTAACGTTTCTTATTCTTAAACTTGAGTTAAACACAGATTGAATTTTCTATTTTTCTAATTTAAACACTTAGCTAAGTTTTAACTTATGGAATTTTGTAAAAGGTCAGGGCTCCTTAGGGAAGAAAATGTTCCTCCTTCACATCATCCAGGGAGAATCCATACGTTCCTTCCATCTTTGTAGCCCCTCCCCCTGTGAGTTGTTCCTTGAAACAGGAGGCCACAAGATGCAGACGAGGCCTCATCAGCAGAACTGGGCCTGATGATGACAGTGTGAGTGGCCCAGGGACTCTGAGTGCCTTGGAAGGGGGACTGGGAGAGCGAGGCTCTTCGCAAACAGTTCCCAGATGAGCATCGCCCCCTAGTGGCCATAAGTGGGAGCTGCAGTGCTCTCAGCCAAAGAAATGCCAACACAGTGTAGGGCTTTCCACACACATCCTCCACCCCATCCCACCCCACCCCTACCCCGCAGACGCTGGACCCCCTTTTCAGAGTCTGGCCTGTGTAAAAGACACAGGCTACCTGGATCTCCGTTTACACAATCTCCCTGGGTCCTGGGTGGAACTTACAGGTGTGCTGGACTTTCCTTGCCTGTGCCAGACAGAGCCCCTGCCTGCCCAGGCCTGTTCTGTGAGGGCAGCTGCTTCCCGTCGCACCCCTCTGGGCATCAGAACCTTGATAACGAAGCTTAGCTTCAGCACTCTTCCCTTGCACAAGTTCCTTCTAATGCCAGGGGAGAGGACTTAGAAAATGTTCATATGGACACGTTTAGGCAAAATCTACAAAAGTAAGATATTTTTGGTATTATTTTTCCAAAAGAGGGTCCCACAAACTTTTTAAGCTTTCAACCACACAAAGTCTATACACATCTGACCCTAATGGTTGCATAGGGGCCACTTGGTGTAGAGCTCTCTGAATAGTTCTTCCACTCAAATGTCCAGTCCCCAATCCCACTTCACCCCCTGGAGGCCGCAGAGGACTTTGACAGGGCAGTCTGTGCAGGGGTCAAGAACATGGGTTTACAGGTCAGACAGATGTAGGTCTACCTCCCACTTCTGTCCCTAGGCATGCTACTTGATTGTGCCTCTCTTTCTTCATCTGAAAAACAGGGATAATAATTGTACAACCTCTGGGCTGCTGTGAGTACAGAATCAGAGAATGCACAGAAAGACTTCCGTTTGATGCCTGACCAGTAGGAGGCTCCAGGAGTAGTGGGTACGGGAAGGTCCATAAATAGATACCTACCCTGGGAATAAATATATATACCCCTAACTTCAATTCAACTCTCTATGTTAAATTGGACCAAGTAAAACTGCCAGTATTTCACTGTTTTTTGACCTACAAAAATGGCAGTTTCACGTGATTTCCCCTAATAGAACATATGATGACAATAATTACATAGGGTGGCCGGGGTGTGGCTATTGGTAGGGACCCCCAGTCCCTCATGGTGTATCTGTGCTTTGCCTGGAGAGGCTGAAAGAGGCAGTTCGATTCCTTGCTCTCTTCTCCCTCCAGGAGCCCCGCTCTGTAGCCATAAAGACCTCTGATACAAAGTAAGTCCTGGGATGTAATGTACAGCATGGTGACTATAGTTAATAACACTGTCTTGCATATTTGCAAGTTGCTAAGAGAGCAGATCTTCAAAGTTCTCATCACAAGGAAACAATTTTTGTAACTCTGTGTGGTGATGGATGTTAACTAGACTCATTCTGGTGATCATTTTGCAATATATACAGATATTGAATCATTATGTTGTACACCTGAAACTAATATAATTTTACATATCAATTATACTGCAATAAAAAAACTTATTTAGAAAGTTCTCATCAGCCAGACCACAGAGGGTCCCCCTGCCCCCAGTACTCTATGAAATGCTGTCGGTCCCTCCGTGGCGCCAGCTGCTCTCTGGACCACAGCTCCTGTTTGGGAGGTGCTGGGACTCTCCTGGCCTCTTCCTATCCCAGTCCTTGGCACCTAATCCAGAATCTCTCTTTCCTCACCCCACCCTCAGGAGAGCAGGGGAAAGTCTGGTGGGGAGGGAGCCAGGCCCAGATGGAGTCGGCACTGCAGAGGCCCCACGTGGTGGCCAACCTCCTCTAGCCTAAAGCTGTCCCTGAGAATCACAATCTCACAAAAGTACCCTCTGGCTGTTCTTATTTAACTCGTTCCACCCCAAGTGGCCCCCAGGCCACACACTCTCTGAGACCACACGCAGAATCCCAGAGCCCCTGCCACGGGCATGAAGCACACAGTCCAGACAGGCGAGCTGGGTGCTCAGCCGGTCCCTCAGTCAGACCACAATCCCAGGAGCCCTCAGGGATCAGAGGGGAGGATGCCACGCAGACTGTGCCGTGGGAGTTCTCTGAGAAGCAGAGGCTGACTGAGCTGGGAGGAGCCAAGGTCCACCAGGGTGAACGCAATGAAAGAAGGGGGAGGAAGGACGGGGTGGACAGCCGCCGCGACACAGGCAAGTCAGTTTCCACCAGCCCCACGGGAGCTCTGGAACAAAGATGTCCAAGGTTTCCCGTTCAGAGTCCCTCACTGGGCAGAAATAGCCAGGTCCTATGCCATGGTCATGCTCACACTGGCTGGGCTCAGCTCAAAAATTGAAACTGACCTTGAATGTGGACCCAGGCGCTGAGACTGTAAGCTCACCTCAATCCTCGAAGCTTCTCGAAGGAGAGAAGCGGGCAGTGCAGCTCTGTGCCTGCCACAGTGCATGCCTTGTGCTGCGTGGACTTGCTTTTCCACACACACGGGGCAGACTCTGGGGGCCTGTCTTCTTTCAGGAAACTCTACAAGAGGGAAGGTAGGGGGATGAAATAGAGACCCCATTCACTGCAGGTGGTCCTGGGGCCACAGCTTGTACCCATCGCCTCCCTCCTCTACCACGCATTCTAAATTCCTCTTGCCCTCAGCTACCACCTCTGTGGTCTCAGTGGTTTACCTGTGGTATGACCCAAGCCCTGGTTCTTGAGGAGTCTGAGCTTCTGGAAACAAGGAAATGCACCATCCAGATCCTCCTTCAAGAAAAGATGTGCTGACCAGCTGGGAGGAGTGTGATTGCTGACCATCTCCAGCTCTTCATTTCATCGGCATGGGGCCCAGCCCATAACTGAGCAGGGTGGCGGCACAGGGCCTAGATTTGTACCAGTCTTTGCTCTGGAGCTGCCCCACTGGGCGGCAGTTTATCATATTTGCATTTCCATCTGACGGCCCCCCCTGCTCAATACTGCCCTCTTTCCTGTCACAGCTGTTACCCTCCAATGAAACCCCTGCACCTAACTCTGCATGCCTAACTCTGTCTCAACAACTGCTTCCTGGAGAGCCCAACCTGTAACACTTGGTACCAGGACTGGCCCAAGAAAGCATCCACCATGGAAGAGGCACCATGCAGACAAAATGACTCAGGCATCTTTTATCGGTGGCCATCCCATTGCCAGCACGATGGACACATGAACAAAGTAACAATGATGGCAGAGACAGAGGCTATGCAAGGGCCCAACAGCACGGATTCACACTTAACAAGGACAGTCTAGCTGCTGCTGCTTCTGAATGTCCAATTGGCCAGCAACACAGACCAGTGCTAAGCCCCGTGTGTACTATTCCATGAAGAGACCAACCAGCCACATGGTAGCACGTTGACTACCTCGGGTCCCTTCTATCCTCAAAGGTCAACAGTTCATTTTCACAGGGATAGACATCTAGTCTAGGTGTAGGTTTGCCTTTCATGCCCATAAGGTCTCAGCCAGCACTAGTGGTTATGGAATGCCTGATTCACAGATGCTGAATCCCGTACAACACGCATCTGTTCCAAAACTGTACCCAAGATTTATTTTCATCGTGTATGGTGAGACATGCAGACGTGAAAATGATTGTCATGAAGGAAGAAATTTATACTTACGGATTTCTAGAAACAGGGACCTTCCATACCGTGCCACACAGGATCACCTAGGGAAGGACCAGTGTTGTTCAGGATGCAGAAGAGGGGCAGAGCGTAGCTTGAGCCTTTATCAGGGTTCTTGTGAGAAGGAATGGGCAAGGCAGGGCGGTACCCTGAGTCAGTTTAGGATTGAATAGTTTGAATGGCTTCCTTGGGCTCTGGGCTATAGAGCTGGACCCTAGTTAATAATTGGTACCTCGCCCTGGGGTGTTTTGGAACAAGGTATGTGAAAGTTTGATAAAGGAACTAGTTGGAGATGAGCTCTGGATTGGTCGGTTCGGTTCGTATATCAAAGGCGCACTTGCAGGGAAGTTGTTTGCTATCTCTAGGAATTTGTGAGCCCTGGGAGGGGCAGTCTCTCCAACATCAAGGCCCCAAATGCCAGAGGATCAAGAATACAGGAAACGAGAAAATATAGTCAATACAACATCCAACCAGGGAATTCCCTTACAGCAAAGGAAGCAAGGCATAATCACAGGATTCACTGGTGATATCACCTGCCACACCACTCAGAGGCAGAAGTTCAGGGATTCGGTGTCTTCCAGGGTATCCAACCAATGTGTCATGGTCCCACAGACCTGCCTTGGGTCAGGATTCAACCATCTTTGGAGCTATATTATACCACTCAGCCTCTCTGTCTATTAAATCCTGACCTTCAACTCCAGCTCTTTTTTCTTCACCCACTGTATGAGATGAAGGATTCTTTGTAAGATGCCAAAGAAACCCTCAGGCTCTCACACTTGTTTTCAGTTGTTTGTTAATTGCCCTCAGCTTTTCATTATGTGTCTGTGGGTTATCGACCCAACTATTCATTCCCATCTATCCACGCATGTGTGTACAATTACATACACACACATACCTTTTAGTGCCTGATCATCACACAGGCTAGTTCGTTATTCTCTACCTGCACATTTTCCCAAGTCACCACCAGTGAAATGTTTAACAGTGGAAATACCAGCCCGAGCTGGGGGCTGTCCTGGGATGTGGTCCTCATTGCCAGCTGGGTGATGGTGTGATCAGTCCCCAAACTCCATCTTACTGACTAATCTTTTGGACCACTCCTGAAAACAGATGCTGAGATGGAGTTAGGAGTCCAAAAGTTTTATTGGCGAGTAGGACTTGGGAAAAGAAAAAGGCAAAAGCTGGAGTGAGCAGGGAGAATTCTCCAGCTATGATGCAGGCCTGCTGAGGTCTCTGCCTGCCCACCAGGGAGCTCCGGAGCACATGTCACCCATTAGAGAATCCAGCGCTGGCAGGGAATGGCCGGGCCCTTATGACACCACCTTGTCGGGCTGCTAGTTGGAGGCCACCCTGAAAGGATGTGCCCTCAGCTGGAAAACTGAGGTTGACCCTGAAAGAGACAACTACAACTGAAGTTGTTAGCTCACCAAATGCTTGGCGGTTGGGCAGCGAGTCCTTTCTGGAAGAGGTATCTGAGAGGAGCATCTCCCAGCACAACAGAGATGATGACAAGACAGCCTGAGAACTGTTTTCATGTGAGCCTGTGCGGAGTACAGTCAAAACACAGAGCTGCTTCTCTGGTTAATAAAGTGGTGTTGGGTAGAAGTTTACCACGAAGATAAGGTGGGAGGGGATATTGCAGAGAGAGGGAACCAAATGGTCAAAGACAGAGGAAATGCAAAACATGGGCATGTTCTAGAAAAATACAGAGAACCCAGAGAAGCCGAAGCATAATGTTGGCAGGTGGGGGAATGCAGGCATGAGTGATCAAAGGGGACACACAGGACCTTGTTTGCCTGGCCACAGAACTCCAGCCTACAGCCGACACAAGACACCTGAAGAATGTTCATCAGGAAAATGACACGATCAGGTGTGAATATCCGTATTCTGGAAGCCGTATGGAAAAGAGAAACCAGGAGGTAGAGAGGACATGGGCCAGCAGAGAGCCGAGGCGGGATGGTCAGAGGAAAAGGACAGTCTACCTCTGCAGGAGGAGGAACTGGCTGGATGTGGTAAGGGACTGACTGTGGGGCTGGATGAAGGGAGGAGGCCAGGACGTGCCTTGGTTTCTGGCTTGGGCATCCAGTTGGCTGTTCCCCTGCCCCCAAAAGAGACCTATCCACGCGCTTTCTCTTTCTCTTTCCCTTGACCTCTGGTCTCTTCTCCCCAGCCCAGGTCCCTCACACCACTGGACACCACTTATCCTCCTGTCTACCTGATACACATGTACAGGAGACAATACAGGAAGACATTCCAGCAGAGCCTACCAGGCATTTCCCAGTGGGCAGCTCACAGCCCCCGCCCAGGCCACCTCTCAGTCCCAAGCTCTGGGACTCTTTGTCCCATAGAAATGGGTGGTCCAATAGTTAAGCCCCCCGCAACCCCCCACCCACCCCTGGCTGCCCAGACCTGCCGGTCTATTTTCCCCTTCTGCCCTGCCCGCCACCTCCCTGCTTCAGCCCCTGAGCCTACACTTTCCTCTTGTATTTCCCACCCCAGGGCCCTCCACTTGCAATGTCTAAACCATCAAGAAACGATTCAAATGTCACCTCCTCCTTGATGCCCCCATTTGCCCCAATCTCTACTGGCCTCGGAGTTGTCCTCTCCACCCCTATTGTGAGGTTCTACACACTTGTAGTTCTCCTTTGCTACATGTCAAGAACCCAAAGACAGTGTCTGTTCCAGGCAGGGCCTTGCTCAGAGCAGGGGTAGGGGAGGGTCCAGGGAAGAAGCAAGAAGCCAGAGCCAAGACCCGGTGACCAGGACAGAGGGCAGGGGATGGTGCAGAAAGACAGGTCGTGGCGTCTCAGGGCAGGAGGAACTGAGTGTCAGTGGCTCTGTCACCACCACTGTGCCTTGGCAGGGCAGCCCAGCCAGAGCTGTCAGGGCCTGCAGCTGCAGAATCAAGGCTCAGAAGCAGCGCCAGTGCAGGTGGTGCAGCGGAAAGCAACATTCAGAACCTCAGCCACAGCTCTTCCCTTATAGCCACTGAAAGACCTGGGGAAGGGCAAGCACACAGGGGCTCGGGTAAGAGTGGAGAACTTGGCCATCAGTGGTAATGAGCCTGGGTTTGTATTCACTGGCTGCTGAAACCTGGGGTGTTCCACTTGGACTAATAATAAATGTCAGTAAGTATCATCTGCTGTACTACCAGGGCGCCAAGTGCTTCATATGCATTCTTCTAGCAGTGGGACAAAGGCTTGGGGCTTAGGAAGGGAGCAGAGTGGTGTGTGTCATAGCGGTACCACCCTGTTCTGGAGCCCTGCCATTAGGGAGGAGCCCGGCCAGCTCTCAGCTACCTGAAAATGACGCGGCCCACGTGGGGCCTGTGCCCTCCCCCTGTGTGGGCAACAGAGGAGGGGCCAGCAGGGCCTCTTCTGACAGTCGAGAGGCGGGGAGAGTCCCTCACATGCCCCAGGCCCCCACTCCCGAGCGGGCTGCTGGCCGAGGCATGGGCACTCTCTCGGGACACCTGGCTCTGGCGCTGCTCATCTATCACAGTGGGCTCTACTGTACAGTGATGGTGTCCCGGGCCCTCTCGCGGAGCCAGGAGCTCCTCTTCCCCCCACTCCCCGCCAAGGACAAGCAAGGCCAGAGGTGGTGGCAGCGGGTACGTGCAGAGGGAATGGTGAAGATGGGTGCCGGCGAGATGCTGATCTTGGGACAGTTCTTCCCACCTGGAACCAACTGTTTTCCCCTGATAGACTGGGAGGATCCTCAGTGACCTTTCCAGCATCACAATGCGTGTCAGCGTGCCACCGTCTTTGGGTTCTTCCTGCTCAGTGCCCTGGTGAAGCTCATGAGACAGGCGTGGCTGGCTCAGCGGAGCATGAAGCTGGAGCGGGCGGCCACAGCCTTGGCCCTGGTTGTGAAGCTGCTGGAAATGGTGGCCCACATCGAGCACAGGAGAGCCCTGGAGACCCGAGTGCACACCATGCTGACGCTGCCTGACTTCCTGCTGGCCCTGGTGCTCATCGTCAAGGTCTGGGTCCCTGACCACTCTGGGTGCTCAAGGCCTGGCTATGCTGGTGTCTGGCTCCTGGCTGCTGCAGGTGACCTCGATACTGTATGCCCCACTTTCTGGGCAGCCCTAGTGGGCAGACAGCCCCGCGGACCTCGCCTTTCTCACTACCTTGTTCTTCTGGCAGCTGGGCTTAGGGGCTGCTGTGCTGGCCACTGTCTATGGCCTCTTCAGCCTCTGGCACTGTCGCTACTCCTCCTGGGTGGGATTTCCAGGGGCCAGATACCAGCCGTGTCCCACTGGTGACAGAAACAGAGAGCTTGAGATGCTCAGGGCAGAGGCTGTGCTACAGGATGGAGACATCTAATCTAAAGACTGTCCTGAGCTTCCCTGGTGGCGCAGTGGTTGAGCGTCCGCCTGCCGATGCAGGGGACGCAGGTTCGTGCCCCGGTCTGGGAAGATCCCACATGCCGCGGAGCGGCTGCACCCGTGAGCCATGGCCACTGAGCCTGCGCGTCCGGAGCCTGTGCTCCGCAACGGGAGAGGCCACAACAGTGAGAGGCCCGCGTACCGCAAAAAAAAACAAAACAAAACAAATAAAGACTGTCCTTCTCTCCCCAGCTGTGCTTTGTCTTGTTCCTATAAAGAGCTCTGTGAGGATGCCCACTAGGTGAGTGACACTGCAGTGTCCTGGGATCCACAGTGTAATTCCTAGCTCAGGAGCCATGTTCCTTGTCCCCAAATAAACCTGCCAGCTATTACTGGGATGGTTTTTCTATGCTGTCAATCTATCAATCTTCCTGTCTGTCTAGCTTACGCTGTGAGTATGGTTTCTAGGCCTCTCTGAGGGGATTAGAGGGCTTCTCCTCTGGCTGCTTCTAGAATACAGGAGGAGGTGTGGGAAGGGGAAACGGGAGGAGATGAACATGAGTTGGATGGATAACCCAGACTTCCCAGCCCATTGCATTACTGATATCTGGTAGGAAAATCTCCCTTTTTTAAAAAACAATTTATTTATTTATTTGGTTGAGCCGAGTCTTAGTTATGGCTCACTGGCTCCCTAGTTGTGGCACGTGGGCTCCTTAGTTGTGGCATGCGAACTCTTATTTGCAGCATGCATGTGGGATCTAGTTCCCTGACCAGGGATCAAACCCAGGCCCCCTGCATTGGGAGCACAGAGTCTTATCCACTGCACCACCAGGGAAGTCCCGAGTCTCCCTTTCTTATTGTTCTTCTTAAAAAGTAGATTGTCTATCCTTGACCTTTCCCAAAAGTTGGGATACAGCTACTTTTAAAAGTATGATAATAATAGGGACTTCCCTGGTGGTCCAGTGGTTAAGACTTCGCCTTCCTATGCAGGGATTGCAGGTTCGGTCCCAGCTTAGTTGGGGAGCTAAGATCCCACATGCCTCGCGGCCAAAAAAAAAAAAGACCAAAACATAAAAGAGAAGCAACACTGTAAAAAATTCAGAAAAGACTTTTTAAAAAAATCTTAAAATAAATAAATAAAATTATGGCAATAATAAACACAGAATTCAAGAAGATGAACCCCACAGGGGTGGTGGAGTGAAGGGGGCAACAGAATAAAATAGGGTGGGAACACAGAGGTAGGTGTAGGTTACTGAAAATGTTTTAGTTCTTAAAACTAGTAGCAGGTTCATGGGCATATCAATAAGTAAATAAAATGAAAGACCAATCATGGACCAACAATGAGAGTTTGTCATGATCCAAGATCATAATTAATCCAGCCTGCACACCCAAGATCCATTTAAAGCTGTGGATGGGAGTAGGAACAGAGTTGGGTCTCTTGCGGGAGGCGGGGGGGAAAGGCTGTGTGCATTTGTGCCTGAGGCTGGAGAGTTGAATGTAAGAGAAAGAGAGAAAGAAAGAGTCCGTCATAGTGGCTTTCCTCCACGTTTGTATATTGTGAGGATTTCAGATGCCTTCATTTTTTGGTTCTTTTGTTTCTGTTTTCTATGTTAATTATAGGAGGATGGAGAACTTGTTTAAAAACAAAAGTGACTCTATTCCCTTCGGCCCTGAGGGGAAAGGGGGCAGGGCTGGCATAACTGGCAGCAGATTCTGGAGAGGGGAAGGGGGACCAAGGCATTTAGTGGAGGCCTGCGCTTAGAGAGAAAGGGATCTGTGAGGAGTTCCAGCAGTAAGGCCGCTAAAGAAACGTGGAAGATGGTGGGAACACAGAGGGAGAGGTAGGTTACTAAGACTGTTTCAGTTCTTAAAACTGGTGGTGGGCAGGGAAGAACAAGAAGAAGGGGGCTTCCCTGGTGGTGCAGTGGTTAAGAATCCGCCTGCCAATGCAGGGGACACGGGTTTGAGCCCTGATCCGGGAAGATCCCACATGCCACGGAGCAACTAAGGCCAAAAGGCCGTGCGCCACAACTATTGAGCCTGCACGCCTGGAGCCCATGCTCCGCAACAAGGGAAGCCACCGCAATGAGAAGCCCACGCACCACAACGAAGAGTAGCCCCTGCTCGCCACAACTAGAGAAAGCCTGCGCACAGCAACGAAGACCCAAGGCAGCCAAAAATAAGTAAATTAAGTAAATAGATTTAAAAAGAAGAAGAAGCCATGTTCCTGAGCATAGAAAACAGGTTCTGGGAGCTGCGTGGCAAATGGTTAAGTTAGAGAGAGAAGGGGAGCAAGGGAAGGAACGGGGAGAAGAAAGGGGCTGGCAGACCCATCCTGGAGGGGCAGGCTCCAGATGTTGGAGGACAAAAGATGCCTCATTCTTCCCCAGAAGCTTCAAGAGCTGGAACCATATGAGCCCCATCTTATCTTCCCAGGGGAGCAGGGACCCCACTGAGGAGAGGGCAAGCGCCTAATTCAGGAGATCTAATTCAGGTGGACTAGATCTAATTTCAGGAACCCTGTTGGCAAATGTGTCTCTGCACCTACTGACCAAAGATCCAAAGGTGAGCAGATGGGGAAAGAGGGAAAGACACACAGAGCACAGGCTTCCAGCTAGCCTTGTGTTCGCACAGTTAGCCCTGTGTACCTTTGGTGGCCCTGCAGACAAGGAGCAGCTTTCTCTACACATCTGTGCTCTCATCCAGCTCAGCAGGGATCTGGCCAGGCAGACATATGACTCACACCAGCGGATTTCTCATGTGTTTTTGAGGCTTAAAAGAATGCCAGCTTCATTATAAAAGAAGCTCACTCCCAAATATCATAATTGAGATGTCACTCCATTGTGCTATTTCCATGGAGGAGAAAATAATATTGATTCATTTTTCTTCTGCTCACAAAAGTAATAAAAGTTCATTGGAAAACAGCTGAAATCTCAGAAATGTATGAAGAAGAAAATTAAAATCACTCACAGGCTGACCATTTGTTCAGTCAACAAACACGTACTGGGCTCAGACCTTTTTAATGCCAGGTCTGCTCTGGGCTGCGGAGATGAACAGAACTGACAGAGCCCTTGTTCTTGTGTCGCTTCCATGCTAGCGGGGAAGGCAGAAAAGAGACAATTCAATAGGCCTAAGATATATCAGGTCGTAATAAACAGCATGAAGTAGAATAAACAGGGCAAGGGGAACAGGGAGACTGGGGCCGGGGGTGGGTGCAAACTTCATATTTGGAGAGTCAGGTGACATTCTACCCACAATGAAGCAAAGTGAACTTGGAGGGGTTTTTTCCTTCCCATCTTTTAAATGTATGTTAACATTTTTATTATTGTTTGCAAGTTTTCAGATGAACATTTTCTAAAATCAACATTTTTTTCCTTAAAAAAGTAATATTTGTTCACTGTAGAAAACCTGGAACATATGGAAAAGTAGAGAGAAGACAAACCTCCCACAATAGTACTACCCAGGATAATCCTTCTGGGTGTGTCGGTGCATTTCTCTCCTTCTGTGTCGATTGCTAAACTCACAATAGTATTCACATTATTGAATCCTGCTTTTCTTCTCTTAATTCTCTCTCTCGTAAACATTACCCCATGGTGGTCAGGGTTTTGAGAGAGAAAGCACCTCTGTGCAGGAAAAAGCCTTCATAGAAACCCAGGTTCCCGGCTCCCCTAGCTGGCTGCCAGGTGCCGCCCTGTCTCGGTCACCCTGGGCCCTCCATCCAACATGTCACTGAGAGAGATGGACGCAAGTAATACGTCCCAGATGCCCAGAAGTCAAGTCTCAGGAAGATGGGCCACCTTGTGTCAGACTCAAGGGGAGCTGAGTTGCCAGCAGGGCTGAGAAAGTATTTGTTTCAGAGCTAGAAGTGAGGGAGGGTACAGATCCCCAGGGGGGTCAGGCAGGAGCCAGAGAGAGACAGCAATGTCTGTCCCCAGAGCCAGAGTTGATGGTCCCTCTACCCCAGAGACTGGGCAGCCCCAGACTTCTCTCTAAGGCTCCCACGGGAGAGATGCCTTTGTCTTAGGAAGAAATGGGGATGTTATCGGCTGTTGTGGTTCCCTCCCTCTCCGGCGTCTCCACGCCTACCGCTCCCCTCTGGGTCTGAGTGTCCTCCTTTCTGCTTCTTTGCTTTAGGAGACCATCATTCTTGACCTATGACCCCTCACACTCACCCCTCACCCTACCCAATCGGGTCAATAGAAGGTTTTATAAGCAACGTTCCTCTTCAAAAACCTTCAAGCATGTCTACTAAACCCTAGGAAGGGTTTGCTTATCTGTGAAGGGTGGAAGTGGCTGGTCAAAGGTGCTGGGACCTTCTCAGGATCTATGCTCATGTCCTGCATATTTCACCATGGTCCAAATGGTCCAGTACTTTGAGCAGTCTTTGCTCATTCTCCTACAAAGTCTTGCTACTTTCTAGCTGTGCGTCAATAAGAAAATCACTTGCCCTTTCTGAGCCACTGGGGACTGGTAGGAATTGGTCCTAGCATTCCACAATTTCACAGTTGCTTAAGGTCAGAGCCCAGGGTCATCAACAAAGAGCTTGGGAGCCCCAAAGAGGTGACACGGAAATCCTGCTTTGTGGAGAAGAGGCTGGGTGCAGGCGACAGGGATGGTTCCGTGTTGAAGGTGTTATGGGAGCTGGGACTCAGAGTCCCTCTAGCATAGTTTTTAAGAGCATGGAGTTGAATCTTGGCTCTGCCACTTACTGTCTGGGTGCAACCTAACCACTTCTCGGCTTCAGTTTCATCTTACACCTTCAGTAATGATGCCTATCTCATAGGCTTGTTGTGAGCATTTACAGGTTAAGGACAGAGAGGTCAGCATCAGATCTAGACTCAAGGTAAGGGCTCAAGAAAGTGGTTCTAAGGGACTTCCCTGGTGGTCCAGTGGTAAAGAATCCGCCTTCCAATGCAGGGGATGCGGGTTCGGTCCCCGGTTGGGGAACTAAGGTCCCACATGCCGCCGGGCAACTAAGCCCGCGTGCCACAACTACTGAGCTCGCAAGCCTAGAGCTCACCTGCTGCAAACTACAGAGCCCACGCACTCTGGAGCCTGTGTGACACAACTAGAGAGAGAAAACCCTCACACTGCTACTAGAGAGAAGACTGTGCGCCACAATGACCCGATGCAGCGCCCCCCATAAAAAAGTGGTTCTAATTATTTTTATATTATGAACCATGATTATTATTGACCAGGTGAAGAAAGGTGAGCAGTGAGGGCGTGTCAGGCAGAAAGAACACCATTAGCAAAGGCTTGACAAGACAAGGTGTTTAGAGACAGAAGACCCGTCTGCAGGGCTGGGAAGGTACGTTGGGTGGGATCGGGGACCTGGGAGTAGGACGGAGAATGAGGCTCCAGCAAGCTGCCCCACTCTGCTCCCTAGCTCACATTTCTGACCCCATCACCTGACCAGGAATTCTGTACAGAAACGCCAGCCACACCCCTTGTCCCCCACCAGCCTTCACCTGCCAGAGTGGGAAACGTCTCTCTAGCTCCCCCACTGCTGACAGAGCCTATGCCCTTGTCACCATCTGTGTGGACAGCACAAGTCTCCTAAATGGGCCGCCACAGTGTTCC
Source organism: Lipotes vexillifer (assembly GCF_000442215.2). Taxonomy (NCBI): domain Eukaryota; kingdom Metazoa; phylum Chordata; class Mammalia; order Artiodactyla; family Lipotidae; genus Lipotes; species Lipotes vexillifer. The sequence goes on along the minus strand of NW_006796752.1, from coordinate 3,583,386 downwards.
CTCCCGCACGAGTCCCACACAGGCCCCGGAGCCAGCTCTGCAGAATGTCGGTGTGGTCAGCTTACAGCCATTCCACCTGCCCGCTGCCTGAGCAGAGAGTGCCTGTACAAAGCACTTCACGGGCTGCCTTTCCCCTCCATGTCACCCCCTCCTTCTCCAGAGTCTAGATGACAAAACCACCTGCCTTTACCCAAACATACCACAAACTTGTTTCTGGGCCTTTGCACGTGCTAGTCCCCCTGCCCAGGATGCCCTCCCCCAATTCTTCTCCTGAAGACATTTTTTGGATCATTCTGTACCCAGTCCACTCTCCCTTCTTAGGGCCGTGTGGCTCCAGAACAACCCTTGATGCTGGAACTATTGTACCATGTGCTTCAAGGATGCCCCAGTGCCCCACTGCCAGGCTGCGAGCTATCAGCTCATCTTTACACCTTCAACACAGTGCCTAGCTCTTATCAGAGGCTCCAAAGAAATGTGTGATTTCTTTGGAGGAGTGATTGAGATTGGAAAAATAGGGCCAGAGCATGGAGAGAGGGTTAGGTTATGGGGAAACACCAAAGATTTGGAGGCCAAGAAATAGCATCCTGATGTGTTTTAGGGAGATGATCATGGGCGAGAAGAGGGCAGACTGCATGTGCCCAGGGCACTGGGGCTTCCCCACCTCCAGAGAGAAGCAGGAGGAGGGCGGCGGGCATGGGTTTGGAGAGTCAAACCGCCACGACGAGAGCGCAGGGCTGGCCCTCCACCACCCCTTTAGCAACGACCCACTTAGAGGGTTCTCTCCTGTACTGCAAAATGAAAGCCACACTTGCTGAGTCATCCTGTCAAACCGGAAAAGGAGAAGCCGGAGTATCTCCATCCGCTGGGACATGGCTGCCTGGGAGGAGCAGCCGTGAGCCCTCCCCAGCTGCTCTCATTCCTCGGAAGGTCCTGCGGCTGCCTGTTCCAACAGAGAGCCTGCATCCTCAGGATGGAGGCGCTTCACTGCGGGGTGAGGGGGTAGGACAGGGCTCTCTGGGGGAGGGGCAGGAGGGTGGCGTCCAACCTTCTCCTGACCTCCAGGCCCCACACCCACAAGTGTCCTTCACTCCCGCAGGCACTGCTGGGACCTGAGGCCCTTCCCCATCAATGCCCTCCTTGCCTTCCAAAAATCTCCCCAGCCCTTCCCGTGGCTCTCTCAGAGGAAGGAAGCCCACTCTGCTCTGTGACACCCCTCGTACCCCTTAGGGTGATTTCAGCTGCTGGTTACAAAGCTCAAACCACACTGCTTCAAATGACAGGATTTTCTGGCTCCCATAACAAAAAGTCTAGGGCAGGGAGCACTTCCAAAGGGCTTTGATCTGCAGGCCTCTACTCTGTTTTCTAGCATCTCCAGACAGCATGTGGCAGCCCCTGCCACTCATATTTTGAATAGAACAATTGAAAGGAAAAAAATCCCTCTCTGTATTCCTGCATTGCACATCTCTGTCCCATAGCATTCACCAGAGTTGGACCTGTGCATCCCTCTTTTGTATGTATACCTATCCTTCCCCCCTCCTGATATCTTTGTCTGATTCTCAGAAGAATCCGTGACCCAAAAGAGATTACAAACCATTACCTAGCAGAAAAATAATTAGTCCATGATAATTAATTCTAAATGTTGAGCAAACGTTCAAGTTCTGTTTGTAATTTTAAGCACCTGGTTGTGGCATAGGGTTCATTCTGACTCCCAAGGAGGCTGGAGAAATTCTCAGAGCATGGAAGAGGCAAGACAGAGGGCACTATAGCAGGAAAAAGACAGAAAAGCTAGAGCTGAACGTATGACCAGGTAGATTTATTTCTCTTTGGCCTCATCTAGCTTCAAACGTGACTAAAAGAGGAAAGATTGAAAGTAAATATCAAAGTTCATTTATTATTTGTGCTATATAATATACATAAGTCCATATATAAAACAGTATACCTAGTTATTTTTACCTGTTTGTTCTCAGGGCAGCTGTATGGACAGAACGATTCTCAATTCATCTTTCTTGTTATTTTTATGAAACCCTAAATTAAAAGAACTCCACCCTGGACTTCCCTGGTGGTGCAGTAGTTGAGAATCCGCCTGCCAATACCGGGGACACAGGTTCCATCCCTGGTCTGGGAAGATCCCACATGCAGCAGAGCAACTAAGCCTGTGTGCCACAACTACTGAGTCTGTGCTCTAGAGCCCGTGAGCTACAACTACTGAGCCCGCGTGCCACAACTACTGAAGCCCACGCTCCTAAAGCCCGTGCTCCACAACAAGAGAAGCCACCTCAATAAGAAGCCCATGCACCACAACGAAGAGTAGCCCCAGCTCGATGCAATTAGAGAAAGCCTACGTGCAGCAACGAAGACCAAACGCAGCCAAAAATAAATTAATTAAATTAAATTAAATTAAATTAAAAAAAGAACTCCACCTGAGAAAAGGGAACCCTCCTACACCGTTGGTGGGAATGTAAATTGGTGCAGCCACTATGGAGAACGGTATGGAGGTTCCTCAAAAAACTAAAAATAGAGTTGTCATATGATCCAGCAATCCGACTCCAGGGCATATATTCAGACAAAACTATAATTTGAAAAGATACGTACACCCCTATGTTCATAGCAGCACTATTTACAATAGTTAAGACATGGAAACACCTAAACGTCCATCAACAGATGAATGGCTAAAGATGTGGTACACATATACAATAGAATACTACTCAGCCATAGAAAAGAATGAAATAATGCCATTTGCAGCTACCTGGATGGACCTAGAGATTATCATGCTAAGCAAAGTAAGTCAGAAAGAGACAGACAAATACCATATGATATAGCTTATATGTGGAATCTACAATATGACACAAATGAACTTATCTACAAAACAGAAACAGACTCACAGACATAGAGAACAGACTTCTGATTGCCAAGGGGGAAGGTTGGATTGGGAGTTTGGGACTAGCAGATGCAAACTATTACATAGAGACTGGATAAACAACAAGGTCCTATTGTATAGCACAGGAACTGTATTCAATATGCTATAATAAACCATAATAGAAAAGAAAATGAAAAAGAATAAAAATAAATAAGTAAAGAAAACAACTCCACCTAAAATTAAAATCATGAGGATCTAGGTATAAAATAAATAAGATACAGAGATATGTTGTACAGCAGAGAGAATATAGCCAATATTTTAAAATAATTATAAATAATTATAAATTGTAAATAATTATTATAAATGGAGTATAATCTAAAAATTGTGAATCACTATGTTATATACCTGAAAATTATATAATATTGTAAATCAACTATACCTCAGTAAAAAAAAAAAACACACAAGGAGACACCCCTATACACCTATTAGAATATCTAAAAGTAAAGAGATCGACTATACCAAGTGTTATTGAGGATGTGGAGCAAGTGGAATGCTCTACAATGTTGGTGGGGAAGCAAATGAAACAACCACTTTGGAAAACAGCTTGGTAGTTCTTCTAAGAGTTAAAAATATACCTACTATATGATCCAGCCATTCCACTCCCAGGTAGCTACCCAACAGAAATGAAAGCACATGCCATACAAAGACTTATACACAAATATTCATAGCAGCTTTATTTGTGATAGCTAAAAACTGGAAATAAGTCAAATGCCTATCAACAGATGAAAGGATAAACAAATTGTGGTATGTCAATACGATAGAATACTATTCTACAATGAAAAGAAAAGAACTATTGGTACGCATACAACAGCATGAATGAATCTCAAACCAATAATGTTGAGTGAAATGTCAGAAAAAGAGTATATACGTATGATTTCATGTATATAAAATTTTAGAAAATTCAAGCTTCTCTATAGTGACAGAAAGCAGATCCATTATTGTCTAGACAGGGGAGAGGAGGCAGAATTACAAGGAGACACAAGGACACTTTGGGGGGTAATGGATACATTCATTATCTTGATAGTAGTAACAGTATCGCAAGTGTATACATATGTCAAAGTTTATTGAATATCAACTACACATCAATAAAGCCACTTGGAAAAAAGAACCCCAAATGTTCACTACACCTTTCTCCTTTTCTTCCTGGAACCTTGTGCTTAGGGCCTTATTTTAAATTCCCCCCTTTCTTCCCTGTCTCTCCTTCAATTTCGTAATCTGCCTAAATTACGCAGGATTCTCCACTCTGGGCTGGGGAGTAATGTCATTCTTTCATGACAGTGAGATTGATACTGGGAAAGCTTTATCCAAAGTCCAGGCTCTTATTCAACTCATCCAAAAGAATTTGGGCACGGAACACAAAACACAAAGGAATTAAAAAACACACACACACGCAAAGGAAGAAACACACACACACACACACACACACACACACACACAGAGGCTGAGGAACAAAGAACAAAGAAGCAGTTTATTGAGGCAAAACCAAAGGACACAGTCAGAGAAGAGTGCAGTGTCCTCGAGAGTGAGGGTTGCACCACAGGGTTTTTTCCTCCCCCATCTTATTTTCCTCCCCCATCTTATTTTCAGCCCTTTGAATGGGGGGTGGTCTTTTTGATTAGGGATGGAATACTCTTTGAGGGGAGGGTTGAGGTGTGTGGCCTGGATTGCACCAGGTTGCATCAGCTTCTGGTCCTGTGCATTTGTCTCCTGAAGCCACCGTTCGTGGGCTCTAAGAGCTATTTTCCCTTAAATTTTCCCTTTCTAGTCGAGCACCACACGTGGGAGGTCATACTGGGTCATCAGCAACCTGCGCATTTTTATTTGCGCATGCTCCACTGTTCTCATGGTGAGAGTTTCTTGCTCAGATGCTACAAAGTTTCTGTTTTAGATGCCATTCCTCCATGTGTCATGGCCTCATTAAGTGCAAAACAAGGAGGTGGTTTGCCTTCTGCCTAATGCCTATCCATGAGGAGGCTGTCCTTGGACCTGGCCCTGTCTTTCCTGCCTCAAGATGAAAGTGTCAGGGCTCAACTAATCAGAGTCCATTCACAGCATTAACCTACCCCATATTTCCTCTCACGGTGCCAATCAATCCCCAGAAGTTAACCCCACTGATCTGGCCCTATGCCAGAGGTCCGAGTTCTTTGCTAGTCTAGGCAGTTGTGGATCTCAGGGCTGGGATGGCTCTCCTGGAAGCAGAGTAAACAGAGAGGAGTCTTTTCTGAAGGGCATGGCCAAGCTCTGAGCAACAGCCACTTACCTGTTCCAAGGGCAGAAACTGTTACTACACCTTTTATTACTTTCCCCAGGGTGAAAAGTGTGACACCTAATGCTACATATCTTGCATCAATGACAAAATGGAAAAACGTTCATGAAAAGAAAGCTGAAAAGCAAACAAAGATGGCTTCTAAACAGAGATGGATTTATAACAGGATATTACAAGTCTTTCTAAAATACCTCTTGCTGTGTACATTACACACAGAAATAATAATCAAAGCTGTTAATTCCATCTGCTTTCTATACCAAGGAAAACTTCCTTACGTGTGGGAGTCAGGAGGCCTCAGATCAATGGAGGGGGTTTCCCGAGGGTCTCCCAGAACCCCCTCCTGGCTGGCTTTTTGCCTTCAAGTTCCCCTCCACTTTCCCACTGCTGTCATAGAGTGAGACCCTCTGCCTCAGCTTTCTTCTCATCACCTGGCCCTTAACTCATTGCTGTTTGGCTTTGGCCCCAGCCCTCCAGTGAGGCAGCTCTCCAAGGCCCCCAGCATCCTCAGTGTTGCTCTCACGACCTTTTCTCAGGGCTGATGCTGTCATCTCTCTATAGTGCATACCCCTCCTCTCTCTCCTGCCCTTCCACAAGTCTCCTGCTACCTCTCCCACCACTCCCACCCACTGTTCCTCGTTTCATCCCAACCTCTTAAGCATGGGTAATTTCCTAAATTCTATCCTAGGTTGGCTTTTTTCCTCTCTCTCTGCACAGGCTCTCTCTGAGTATCTTTTACCCTTCCATGCTTCAAGTTTTATTTTATTCAAATGACTCCCAAATCTACATGGCTAGCCCTAAGCTCTCTCTCCAAGCTTGAGATTAACAGATGGTGGCCTATAAATAAGATATATTCCTAACAAATGAAAGAAAAGATATTTTTTAAATCTGTAGCTCAAAATTATGAAAGGGTCCCTTGGTGGATTAGAAACTGTGGAGATTTTCTAAAGATAAAATGCTGATGAAATGATGATGGGATTGGATTGAAGAAAGAAAACACAGTCCAAAATGTGGATGGGAGAGCACCATGCCCAGAGGAAGGAGTGCCTGGGAGCTGGACAGGACCAGGGCAGCTCAGACAGAGAACGACCAAGAGGAGCAGTGTTTGGTCTCTATAAACCAAGCCCTGCCCACCTTCACACAAACACCAGCCAGTCAGAGGTGACTGGGACATCTCCCTCCTGGCAACACAGTGGATGTGGGCTGGAGTCAGAGACAGAAGGCAGGGTCCCATGCACACCAGAGACTGGAGCACCCATGCCACAAGACCAACCTAGGCCATCCCCTGTTCCCAGCTGCCCAACCCTCCCCTTCCCCACTCACTCACATCCCACTCCTTCCCCAAGGATGTAGCACTAACAGATACTAGAGAGCCCAACTCGGCTCCAACGAAGACAAGCCCAGTCAGCAAACTCTTGGGTAAGGCCAACACCATGAAAGAAGTGGAGCAGGCAACAAAAGGGAACTTACAGAGGCAAACTGTATTCACAGCAAGACCTAAACATAATCCAAATCCTCAGAGGAATAAGCGAGGGTCTGGCATCCAAGAAACAAGAACAGGCAGGCGGTGCTGAAAAAGAACCAATGCGAACCCTTGAAAATAAAAAATACCATAAAAGAAATTTAAAAAATAAGCAGATGAGCTGATAACAAAATAATGACAGTTTATAAGAATTACTGAGCTGGAAAACTGACCTGAGGGCTTCTTCTGGAATGTAGCACAAGAGGAGGAAAATATGAATTGACTTATTTAAGAGATGTGGAAAATAAATTCTGAAGTTCCAGTATCCCTCTAATAGGTGTTCCAGAAAAAGAAAGTAGAATAGAGAGGGATTTTTTTTAAGAAATATTAAAACTAAGAAATAGAATAGAAAATAATATAATGTTGTGTTCCCACCAATCAGTATTGACAATTTATAATGTTTTACCGGGTGTGCATCGAGTAATATTTTTAGAGAACAAAACTACAGATAAAGCTGATGGTCCTTCTGACCCCCAATCCCCCTTCCCCACCTTTTTCCTTCAGGCAGCAACCACTATCATGAATTGGTGGATATCTTTCCAGTCCATTATTTATATATATATGTGTATATATGTATATATATATATATATGTATATATATATATATGATGTGTATTATATAATATATATAATGTTACATGTGGCTTTAAAGTTTACTTAAATAATAATATACTGTACATAGGGTGCTACAACCCAGGATTTTCACTCAGTAGTGTAAGTTTTAGCTTTCTCCACATTTATGGAGAGAAGACCAGTTAATTTCTCTGGACTGCTGTAGAATGTTTCATTGTATTCCTGACTATACCACATTTTTTTATATAGTACTTTATTTAATAGATGGATTTATGCAATAGTTCCCAATTTTCACCACCATGAAACAATGAAACAATGTAATAATATGTGCCTTATGCACTTGGGTGAAGGTTTTTCCAAGTGTATATCTAGAAGGAGAATTGCAGGGTGATAGGATATGCACGTTTCCAATTTTATTAGATTCTGGCAAACTGCCCTTCAGTTCGTACTCCAACAAGTAGTGTGTGGCTGTCCCCATTTTTCCTCAACCTCACCAATACTTAATATTTTCATACTTTTTAATTTTGCCAGTCTGATGGATGAGAAGTGATACCTCATTATAATTTTTAATTGCATGACCTTGATTTCTAGTCAGTTTGACCATCCTTTCATAGTCTACTGGCCATTTGGGATTCCTTTCCTATGAATTGTCTCTTTGCCTTTTTTTTCAATTGGGATATAGTTGACATATAACATTATGCTAGCTTCAGGTGTATAATATAATGATTCAATATATTGCAAAATGATCACCACAATAAGTCTAGTTAATATTCATCACCACACATAGTTATATATATTTTTCTTTTGTTGGGTACTTTCAAGATCTACTCTCTCAGCAACCTTCAAATATACAGTACAGGGGCTTCCCTGGTGGCGCAGTGGTTGAGAGTCCGCCTGCCGATTCAGAGGACACGGGTTCGTGCCCCGGTCCAGGAGGATCCCACATGCCGCGGAGCGGCTGGGTCCGTGAGCCATGGCCGCTGAGCCTGCGCGTCCGGAGCCTGTGCTCTGCAACGGGAGAGGCCACAGCAGTGAGAGGCCCGCGTACCCAAAAAAAAAAAAATATATATATATATATATATATACAGTACAGTATTACTAACCATAGTTACCATGCTGCACATTACATCCCCAGAAATTATTTAAGAATTATTTATCTTACAACTGGAAGTTTATACTTTTTCACCCTTCACCCATTTCACCCCCCCCACCGCCTCCCTAAATCCTTTTTCAGTTGCATTTATAGTGTGATTTCATACAGAAGTTTTAAATTTTTACATAGTCAAATGTATTCATCTGATGGGAGATACTTTTTTTTAAAGAATGGGTGTTTCTTGAACCTAAAAAAACTGAGTCCTCAGAATTGAGAGAACACACAGAGTACTAAGCAGAATAAATTTAATAAATGCCCATTTAGACCCATAGTAGTGAAAGTTCAGCTGTTTGGGGTGGGGGGGAATTGTTCTCTGTGCTACTGTTTGCAACGGGAGAAGAGAGAGGGGGAGCTCTGGGTACTGGGAGAAACCAGCAAAGAACTGAGGTCTCGCACATTCACTGGTTTCAGGCTGTCCTTCGTAGCCACTTCACAAATCCCCAGTTCCTTGAGACATTAAACAGAATTCTGGAGACTCATTAGGGAGCGTGGATGGAAGGATTTTGTTGTTACTGTTATTTTGTTTTGTTTTGTTTTGTTTTGCTTAAACACAAAAACTAACAATTCAGAGTTCACAAAGCATTGTTTACACATTAGGCTGAACCATCTGAAATTGCCATTTCTGTAGAGTGACAGAGCATTGAATGTTGGCAGTGTCCTAGAGTTCAACCTAACACATGATTTCATTTCATACTGAACTCTGTGAGGTTTGCACTATTATTATCAACTTTTTTTTTAGAGATGAGCAGCCAGTGGGGCAGGGAGCTTAAGTCGGCAGACGGGGGCTCTACGGCGGAGGTGAGCCTACCTGGCTCCAAAGCTCTTTGGGCAGGGCTTCCTCTGTCTGGGAAATGGGAAACACACTTCATGTTCCTCTCTCCCGCAGGAAGATTGTACCTGTCACGGATGTCACCTGTCTTCTGGGGAGATTAAGCTCAAGATAATCAGTGGCAAGAAATGGCCTTTGCCCGCAGCACTTGACCTCGACCTTCAGACAGACAACATGCTCCAGGCACGGCATATGAGCTGGAGGAAAGTGTGTCAGGGCGAGAGTGGACTGCAAGCCAGAGACAATCAGGTGAGCAGGGGAGAAAGAATGTTGTGCGCGTCCCAGCTGCTAAATGCTACGTTCAGAACCCTAAGTAACTGGTGTGCAGTTTCCTTGCACCAACAGTATTCCAGGAGAAAAACCTCCAGGGCCTGGGTGACATCTTCAGCAGGCCTGAGATTTTCTGCTCATTTTTAGAACAGGGTCTGCAGTCACTTTGGGCTGCAAACACAGTCTCAATTCAGTAACTGGAATGCTAATGCAAGGTATTCATCAAAACTCTCAACTTATTTTTACCTTAAATCCTCTCTCTTCCCCCAGCCTGGGCCTGCCCAGCTGGACCCCGCAGTGGGGACGGTAGAGAGGAATTGGCTTCTTCCATCGTTTTCCACTTGGCCTCCCCAGCCAGTTGCCATGGCTACCACTCTGCTGCTCCATGGGAGCAGGCGGGGAAGGGGCAGAAACAGCTGGCAGTTGACTTCAGGCTTCCTTGCCAGGCAGATGTTAAATTCTGCCTCTCTCTCATGGAGTGCTTTAATGCCCTCTTCACGAGTCTACCCACTCAGCCTCTTTCTCCCGAAGTTCCCTCCAACCTGTGAATGTATCTCAAGTCCAATCTCATTTCTGGTGGTCACCTGGGGCCCCTTCCTCAGCACCAACCTTTAGCCAGTGGAGTCCCTCCACACAGGACCCAAGACATGGAGCCCTCACAGGCTCGCTGCTGTGAGGCCCACCTCTGTCTAGCAGCAATTCCCATTCTTCCTGTACCCCCAAAAAAACTCTGGGAGTGCAGGGGGTCCTAGGGTGGTGGCAGCAGCCCAACCAGTGCAGCTAGTGAGCCCTCCTCTCACTTTCCAGATTCCCCAGGTGGGACCAGAGCTCAGGCCACCACGCCCCAGCTCTAGGGGTCACATGTTAACTCTTGGAATAGCATCCCCACAGGCAATCATCCTCAGTAGGTTTGAGGTGAGGAAGCAGGCACTCACCCTGCCCCCAAGATGGGACTCACAGCCCAGCTTTCTTCAAGGAAATCCTCCTCACAAAATCCTTCTGCCTCCTCTGTTTCTACTTTTTCAGAGTCTCAGTGGAGCCAAGGGGTTTCAAAAGTCTTAGAACAGATGTTGGCATTTCCTTAGAAAATCTCATAAGGTGACTTGGCATCACGCTTTGGATTTTCACATCTATGATACGTATTAATACCTTGTGGAAAATTTAGTTTTAAGGCCCTGTTACATTTATATGCATTGACTCTTTACATTCATAGGTACAAATAACATTTTTTTCATTTTAAAGATGAGGAAAACTTGCAACTTGCCTGGCGGTCCAACGGCTGAGACTCCATGCTTCCACGGCAGGGGGCGCAGGTTCTATCCTTAGGCAGGGAAATAAGATCCTGCACCACAACAGTGAGAGGCCTGCGTACCGGGAAAAAAAAAAAAAAAAAGGTAGGAAAAAAAAAGGTGAGGAAAACTCATCTCTGCGGACTTAAAGAGGTAAGGCCAAGGTCACCCAACCAGTCAGTGATGGAGCTGGGATTCCAATCAGGTCTGTCTGGGGTCATCTGGGAGGTACATGCCCACTGGCCTTGAGCCCAAGGAAAGAATCTGAAGACCCAGAGGGAAGTGCTTCCTTCATTTAAGACCCAGGCCCCAAGAGGCTCTGGGCTACTATAGAGCTGATATAGGTCAGTTCCTGTGGTTTGGCCCAGCCTACACCCTCACAGGACACATTCTGGGACCTAGTTGCAGAGAGAGGGATGGGAGGACCGGGGTGTGGGAAGGACCGATAATTCTACTGATCTGGCAACAACCCCATCTAAATGTGACTTTCGACTCAGAGGAGGGTGACAGGAGGGCGCCAGGAGGGCTGACTCACCTAGTCCATCATCCAAGCCAAACACTGTGAGGAAAGGGCTCAGCTCAGCCAAGACTGTAACTGCAGGAGGATGGGGATTCTGTGCTGGGATCCCAGCCATGCCTTTGCCTCAGCGTTTTCTCGGTGTGTTTGGGCCTCCTTTTCTCCATGACTTCCGTGAGCTTGGGAACAAGGCATGCTGGGACTTCAACAGATGGTCCAGAGCCATCACAGGAAGGTGCTGAGAGGTGAGAGATGGAGGAACTGACTAAGCTGGTCCTTATAGGAGGGGGAAGATATGGCACTGGCCAGATCCCAAGATGGGCTTAGTTTGGTCTCCAGTGAGGTCCAGTCTGGTGGGCGTTTCCAACACAGCAGCTAAGGAACCATGTTCTATCCACAATGGAATGACTATTGAACACCAAGGCATAGAACACTTAATTATACAGAGAGATATTTACAATATATTATTAAGTGAAGACTACGTAGAGCAGGATCCTATCTTTATAAAAGCAGTGTTGTTGCTTGAACAAGTGTTTCTGGAGGACAAGCCTAAAAGCTGCAGTCTGAGCTCTTGGCTCTGTTGACCACTGTGGGTCCTGAGATTACACCCCGTCAAATAAGTTTCTTATTTATCCTCAGGCTGACCCAAAGACTTGAGGTCAGTACAGGGTCCAGCCCCTTCCACTTCCTACAGTCCGAGACACTCACCTCCCTCTCTCCTACAGCCCCTTTCAAGGATCTGCTGGCCGGTCTTCAGTACCCTCCAAATAAGAAGGGAGGTGTCATACCCCCATGTCATTTCCGCAAACAACTGGGCCACTCATTGGGCACCCATCTGTTGAATGATCCCTTCAGGGATTCCAGGAAGCCCCTCCCAATCCTACCCCCAATTTCTGATGGGGGCTGCATCCCTGAGGCCAGAATGTGTTTTGGGCGCTTCCTCAATGAAGAACACACATGTGCACGCGCACGCGTGCGCGCGCACACACACACACACACACACACACACACACGTTTAATCTAAGACAATCTACCCTGAAACAAAAACACAAACACACATATAAATGTTTTGTTTTTTATATGCAACAGGCTCATAATAGGTATATTGTCCTGCCTCTAGGATTGAGCTAAATTCATACATAGGTCTGAAACATTTCTCCAAGGAAACAGTCTGCAGAGATGCAAATCTGCTGTTCCACTACAAAGATGATCTTTCAATACGTTGTGCAAGACAGCCTGGCTTCTCCAGGTCACAGTGTCTCAAACCTCTGCGTGCCAGAAGAGGGTCTTTGAATGACTTGCACAACTAAAGACCCATAGGGAGATTGCTCAGGACAAGGGGGTGAGGTCACACAACTATCTCCTTACACTGAAAACTTCTTCTTGCAGCTCCAAAATTACAAGGTGTAGATTCTATTGGGTTGGTTTGTTCTTATTCTTTCAATCAGAAGGAAGGACTGGCTTCTTCTGTTATGTATTTATGCCTATATATGTATGCTTAGAGAAAACTCTAGAAGGAAATACAACAAAATATTAAAAGTGGTTATGGCAAGGGCTTGGAATTGTTATTACTTTCTTTTATTGTTACCTGTGTTTTCCATAATAAATATTCCTTCTCTACTTTGCCAAAGAAGTCAAAGCCATTTTCTTGAACTGCCTCAAAGTTCTGTTGCCTTCTCTCTACCCCTTCCTTATTTCTATACCCATCTCTTTGTTCACATTTGTCCTTCTCTCCTTTCCTCGAAAACCAGAGACAAAGGCAGACTTTCCTTCTGTGTCCTTACTGCCTCTCATTATGTTCTTACTATGCCTAATATGTAAGACTGATCTATTAATACATTACAGACGTGTTGTCAGTAGTCATACCCCTAATAAATAAGAGCACAATAAATAATAATGATGATCATTGTTTTGACTCTTGGTATCTCAGTTTACCTCATCTGTAAAATGGGGTACAGTACCTACCTCATAGGTTTGTTGTAAGGATTAAATGAATTAAATATATGTTAAGCACTTAGAAGAGCACCTGTACATAGTAGGTGCTCTGTAAGTGTTTGCTAGTCTTAGTGTTACTAGTACTAATTAGCATTGTCAGTATTAGTATTAGTGCATTCATCCATTTCTGCCAAAACCTTGACTCATTAGTTATCTCCCTCTCTCTCCCATATTTAAGGCTCTGTCTTAAAATTCCTTCCCTTAGTTTATTCAGAGTCAACTATGTCCCAACCCCCAAGTTCATCCCGTGATATTACTGACCTATCTCTGTCCACCCTTCAAGTCCAGGCATCTGGGAAAAGAGGGTTTGGAGATCTACTCTTCCACTTGTGCTCACATTCAGCTCACCATCGCTCATGACACAACGCAATCTGCTTCCCCCTCACCTCTCCAATGAAACTCAACCAGCGAAGACCACAAGTACCCTTCCTTTGCCAAACTCAAAGGACACTATTCAGTTTTTATCTTTCTGGACCTTTCTTCCTTGTCTGACCTCACCGAACTACAGTCTTTCCTAAAACTGTTTTTCTTGGCGCCCCTGGTCTCCTCCTTCTCTGGACTAGGCCTCCTTGCCTGGGTTCTTTCTCTTCCCTCAGTCCTTAAATGCTCATGCTCTTCAGGGTCCGTCTGCAGCCACCCGCCTCCCCAGGGAAGCTGATCACTGCCTCACTACTCATCTCCTTCTCCTGGAATAACCAACTCTGCACTTCTAGCTCTGGTGTCTCCCCTGAGCTGTAGACCCATATATCCTAGTACACACTGGATACTTACACCTGGAGGTCTCACATCACTTTCTGAAATTATACTCATCAGCTCCTTAAACCTATGTGCCCTTCAGGGTTCCTATCTAAAGAAATAAAATGTCAGGTGGTGACTCCACCACCACTATCCCCCAGTGAGAGGCTCAGGAAACCTGCTAGGCTTCCCTCTAATCATGTGTCTACCAGCACAGCTCATTTCTCTAGGTTTTCTCAAGCCTGTCTACATCTCTCCACAGTCCATGTCAGAGAGCGGCAGTGAAAGCCTCAGTCTCTCTCCATCCTCCTCCTAACCTTCCTCTTTCCACATTCCCCTCTTTCTCTATTTACTCATTCAGTCGGTCGTCACTCAGTCAGTCAGTCAACAAGCACGGGTTGAACATCTACACTATGCCAGGATCTAGGAATATGGAAAGGAAAAAGACCACACCCCTGAGGGAGCTCAGGATTTAGTGGGAGAGGCCACCATCAACCCCAGTGTCACGAAATATGGACACACAGGGAGCTTAGGAGTCCTTCTGTCTGAACTGAGAGTTATACAGATCTGGATTATGATGATTTTTACTACAATCTTTCAAAGAAGTACAGACACTTACATCTAAGTATCCAACACCCAGCTCTACGGGATTCTGATATTTATCTTTCCCCTGTGTGTTTATACTGTATACTAAATATATGTAACTATATATAATATCCATGTTTTCAAATTTCATGCAAAATGTATCACACTATATGTCATTTCACAAAGCGATTTTTTTCTCAACATTATGTTTTTGAGATTTATCCATATTTATATATGTATATTTTCACTGCTTTGTAGTATTCCATTTATTTATTCATTCTCTCATTGGTGGATATGTAGATGATTTCCAGTTTTTCCCTATTATGAGCAATGTTATAGTGGATTCTTATACATGTACTGTGTCCTAGTGCATATGTGAGGATTTCTCTAGAAGTCAATTGCAGAGTTGAAGGACATGCACATCTGAAGTTTATCAGACGTTGCCAAATTGCTCTTCAAAGTGGTTGTACCAATTTATTTTCCCACTAGCTGCCTATGAGAGTTTCTGTTGATCTACTCTACATCTTTGTAAATACTTGGTAGTATCCCTTTTTAATTACTTTACCAGTCTGATGCGTGTGAAATGTCATCTCATGTAGTTTAAGTTTTTATTTCCTTGATTATTAATGAAGTAGCCCGTTCAGATTTCTTTTTCTCTTAATTTGCCCTTTCATACTTTATGCATATTTTTCTATTCTATTTTTTATCTCTTTCCTATTTCATTTGTAGAATTTTTTTACAAATTGTAGATACTAATCTTTCGTCAGTTCTCTGAGTAGCAAATACCCTCCCCTAGTCTGAGTCTTATCTTCAAGTTCCTTTAAGAAGTCTTTTTTGAACAGAAGTAGGTCATTTAAAACAGATAAGACATCATTCATTCCTTTTGTGATCTATTTTTGTGTCCTGTTTAAGAAATCATTACCTGCCCAAAAGTCATCTCTCCATATTTATTCTAAACTCTTTAAAGATTAGTTTTTTAGTTCTTTATTTTGAGTATGGAACTAGGAGCCTAATTTGATATTCTTCCATGTGGATAACCAATTTTCCAAGCATCATTTATTTTTAAAAGTAATTTATTTCCCCTACTGATTTGAAATATCAGCTGTTGTGTATCTTTTCCATATGTGTGTGGGTCTCTTCCTGGGCTCTCTGTTCTGCCTCACCGCCCCACTCTCTAATTACTATTCCTTTACGATACCACTAAGTCTTCTTATCTCGTAGGTTAAGTCTTGCTTCCATCCCACCTCCTCGTGTTCTTTTCCAAAATTATCTAGCTCTTGCTCTTCCATGTGAATTTTAAGATCACTTAGTCAAATTCCATCAAAAAAACACTTCATTGAAATTTTGATTGACATTTAATTAAATTTATAGATTGTTTGAGAGAAATTGGCATGAACATTGAGTTTTCTGATCCATGAACATATGTCTCTTCATTTATTTTCAGATAATTTTGGCTTCTTCCCACAATATTTTGTCATTCTTTTCCATAAAAATTTTCCTATCTTCTGTTAGATTAATCACTGAGCACTTCACAACTACATCTTGTCATTATGAATGAGATCTTTGTTTTTTCTATTACATTTTCTAACTGGTCATGATTGATGAGTAGGAAGACTAGTAGTTTGGGGGGAATTCGCTGGCAGTCCAGTGGTTAGGACTTGGCGCTTTCAATTCCTGGTCAGGGAACTAAGATTCCACAAGCCATGCGGCATGGCTGAGGGGGGGAAAAAGAAAGTCAAGACTAGTAATTTTTCTATGTTGACGTTGTGTCAAGCAATATAGCTGAATTAATTTAATACTTTAATAGTTTATCTGTAAATTCTTTTGAATTATCTATGTAGACAATTGTATTCTGCAAAAGAGAATACTTGCATTTCTTCCTTTCCAATTCTTCTACCTCTTTTTTTTTCCCTTGGGTTGTTGCATGGGCAACGTTCTCCAATGTGAAAAAGAAGTGACGATAGTAGGCATCCTTGTCTTACTCCCGAGTTTAAAAGAAATGCTTCTGAAATTGTGCTATGTGAGTATGCTTGCTGTTGATTATTGATGGATAACTTTGCCATGTTCAAAAAGCTTCCTTCTAAGCCCAGTCTGGTAAGTTTTATCCTGAATGGATTTAAAATTTCATCAAATGCTTTCTCTGCATCTGTTAAGATGAACATATATTTTCTCCTTTAATTTTTTGATATAGTGAATCACATTAATAAATTTTCCTAAGTTAAACATTCTCGAATTCTGGGATAAACTCTAATTATGCACCACTTAATTCATTTTGCTAGTATTTAATTTCTAACTCTTGCATCTAGGTGCTCAAGTGAGTGTATCAGTTCTCCATTGCAATAATAACAATTGTCCCAAACTCACTGATTAAAACAACAATAAACATTTATTATATCTCGGTTCCTTGTGTCAGGAATACGGGAGCAGTGTAGCTGGGTGGTTCTGTCTTGTGGTCTCTCATGAGTTGCAGTTAAGACATTGGCCAATGCTACAGCCATCTGTAGCCTTGACTATGGCTGGAAGAAACACTTCTAAGATGACCCACTCACATGACTGGCAGACTGGTGCTGGCTACTGGCAGAAGGCTCAGTTCCTCATCACATGACTCCCCTCAGGGATGCTTGAGTGTGTCTATGACATGGCAGCTGGCTTCCTCTAGAGCGACCTATCCAAAGAGTAAGGCAGAGAAGCTCTAGTGACTTTTATGGATTAGCCTCCAAAGTCATATGCTGTCACTCCTGCAGCACTCTAGTGGACACACAGACAAGCCACGGTTCAATGTGGAAATCTACACAAGGATTCAGTGTGGGAATCTACACAAGGATGTGAATATCAGGAGATGAGGGTTCTTGGGGGCCATCTTAGAGGATGGCTACCAGTGAGATTGCTTTATAATGTTCTTTTCTTGAACTGACCTTGTTTGGTTTGTATCAAGAACATACCAGCCTCAAAAATTAATTTCCCTGGTTCAATTCTCTGAAGCAGTTCTTTGAAGGTTCAATAAAACTCATGTCTTTTGAAGAGAGAGATATTTGATAAGTTGTACAATTATTATTGGTTAATTCAAACTTTCTATATATTCTTGGGTCAAGTCTGATTATTCATATTTTTAAGAAAAGTAGCCATTTTCTGTGTTTTCAATTTCATTGAGTTGAGTTGCTCTATCATCCTCTTACTATTTTTTAAAATTTCTGGGACTTCCCTGGTGACACAGTGGTTAAGAATCTGCCTGCCAATGCAGGGGACACAGGTTCGAGCCCTGGTCCAGGAAGATCCCACATGCCGCAGAGCAACTAAGCCCGTGAGCCACAACTACTGAGCCTGCATGCCACAACTACTGAAGCCCACGCACCTAGAGCCCGTGCTCCACACCAAAAGAAGCCACCACAACGAAGAGCAGTCCCGCTTGCCGCAACTAGAGAAAGCTCATGTGCAGCAGTGAAGACACAACGCAGCCTACATAAATAAATAAAAATAATAAATAAAATTTCTACTTCATTTCTAGCTATGCCAATTTTTTGTTTCTAATATTGTTCATTTATGACTTTTTCCTTTTTTCTCCTTGATGAGACTTGCTAAACGTTTGTGTGTTTTGTTTTTTCACAGAACTGCTATTGTGTTTTGTTTCTTTGTGTTCTGCTCTGTTGACTTCCATTATTTGTACTATTCTCCTCCCCTACTTTCCTTGGGTACTCTGTTACACTTTTTTCTAGCTCCTTGTACTGAGTGCTTAATTTTAAATCTGTCTTGTTTGTAATTAATGCCTGAAAAATTAGAATTGTTTTGGCTTCATCCTACAAGTTTTAATATGTAGTATTTTTGTTATCATTCAGTTCTAAATACTTGGTAATTTCCATTGTGATATCTTCTTTAACTTGCTTTAGAAGTGACTCCTTACAGTTCTAAACATGTAGGAGATTTAATGTTATTTTTATTGTTAATCTACAATCTACTTGTTTTGTAGTTGGAGAACACAAGTTTCATGATGTTGACTGACATACTTTTTCACCTGGTATGCAGTTCATATTTCACAATTGTTCCATGTGTTTACATTCTTTTGTTCATTCTAAGTCTCAGAAATCCAATTCGTGGGCCCATGAGAAAATGGTCCATCCAGACAGTCCTACAGTGAAACCCACCTTGGACGAACCCCACCCGTGTACACGGAGCTCACAGTCAGCTTTTTATACTTTATCCTAAATATTAACAAGCAAATATCATCAAACACTTGAACTTCCTGTGTGAAGAAACAAAAATAAACAAGTAAATAAAAAGGAATTTTGAGGAGATAAAGACAATTTGAGAACAGGAACAAAGCTGCTTTAAAAATCTATAATTAATATCCTCAGAGAGATAAGCAGAAACATGTGGATAATAAAAATATGAGAAAAGAAATGAAAATTTTAGAAGGAGGTTTAGAAATAAAGCTAAGGAATCTGAAGGTGAGAAAGTGAGAGAGCAAGAGAGATTAAAAATAGGAGAGAAAAAGTAAGACCTTTAAATGATCAATCCAGAAAGTCCAACACCCAAATAATAAAAAAATCTATAAAGAGAAAATAGATAGAGAAAAGATCAAAAAAATAATTTAAGGGGATCATTTGTAGAGATGTGGATGGACCTGAAGACTGTCACTCAGAGTGAAGTAAGTCAGAAAGAGAAAAGCGAATATTGTATATTAACGCATATATGTGGAATCTAGAAAAATGGTATAGATGATCTTATTTGCAAAGCAGAAATAGAGACACAGACGTAGAGAACAAAGGTATGGATACCACAGGGGAAAGGGGGGCGGGAACTCAGAGATTGGGATTGACATAAATACACTATTGATACTATGTATAAAATAGACAACTAATGAGAACCTACTGTACAGCACAGGGAACTCCACTCAGTGCTCTGTGGTGACCTAAATGGGAAGGAAATCCAAAAAAGCTATATGTACACATATAGCTGATTCACTTTGCTGTACAGCAGAAACTAACACAACATTGTAAAGCAATTATACTCCAATAAAAATTAATTTTTTAAAAATAATAATTTAAGAAAAACTTCTAAGAAGAAAGGACATGAGTTTCTAGAATAAGAGAGTCTCCACATTCTCAGGACAATTAATTTTGAAAATATCCCACCAAATATATAATCATTAAATAGCAGAACAATAAGGATAAAAGAAAGGGCCTAAAATTTTTCCAGGAAAAGAAAGAGTCCTTATGTAGGATCTGGAATCAAAATATCAATGGACTTCTAAACAGTAACACCGGAAGCTAAAAGATAATAGAGCAGTGTCTTCAAATTCTGAGAGAAAATTATTTCTGACCCAGAATTACATGTTCAGCCTAACCATCACTCAAATGTGATGGTGGAAGAGACATTTTCAGAGATGAAAGTGCTCAAAAAAATGTGCCTAAGTTTTACACACTCTTGTGTAGGAAGCCCCTGAAGAATATACTCCATAAAAATGAGGGAATACATCAAGAAAGAGGAAGACACAAGACACAAGGCGTAGGCAAAGGGAATCCCCATGGTGACAGAGAAGAGATTTCCCAGGAAGACAGCTGGACAACAGGCCTAGGCACAGCCACCTGCAACAGAAACAGGAGGACAGACGGTTCCAGGAGGAAATGTCCCCAAGGAAAACATGAAAATAATAGACTACCTAAAATGTTAAAAAAAAAAAAAATAGATTACCTAACACGTTCAGACATATTGAGAGATGAGTCACTCATAGGAATAGAAATCTAATCAAACAAAACAGATCATTATTATCACCAGGGAAAAGGAAAAGTGATAAAAGAAAGGAAATGTAATCATATCACAATACAAAGTTTAGCTGTGAATAGTACTGATATAGTAATACTAATGTGAGCATTGAATAACTAGAAAATATGATGTAATTACTTTGAAAGGGAAGGGGTGGAGAGTTGGGGAAGGAGAAAAATAATATCTTTCATAATAGAAAACCAATATATAATACCTAATGAAAACTAAGAAAAATATAAACAAGGTATATAGAAACATAGATGCAAAAAACAACAAAATACTAGCTAAAGGGAGTTGAAAGTGTTTGCCTTTAGATGTTGGGAACTGGGGTGGGGTAAGAGGGACAAGGGGCTGCAATTTTTCATTAGAAGTTATCCACGTGTACCTTGGAGATATTGTGGGTTTGACTCCAGGCTACCATAGTAATGTGAATATTGCAATAAAGCAATAAATATTGCTTTAAATTTTGCAATAAAATATTGCAATAAATTTTTTGGTTTCCCAGTACATATAGAAGTTACGCACGGGGGCTTCCCTGGTGGCGCAGTGGTTGAGAGTCCGCCTGTCGATGCAGGGGACGCGGGTTCGTGCCCCGGTCTGGGAAGATCCCACATGCCGCGGAGTGGCTGGGTCCATGAGCCATGGCCGTTGAGCCTGCGCGTCCAGAGCCTGTGCTCCGCAGCGGGAGAGGCCACAACAGTGAGAGGCCGGCGTACTGCAAAAAAAAAAAAAAAAATGGTCCACATCAAAAAATCTTTAAAAAAATTCTTCTTACACTATACTGTAGTCTATTAAATACACAGTAGCATTATGTCTTAAAAACAATGTACATAACATAATTTAAAAATACTTTATTGCTAAAAAATGCTAATTATCATCTGAGCCTTCAATGAGTTGTAAATTTTTGAAACAGTAACATCAAAGATCACTGATTGCAGATCACCATAATAAATATAATAATAATGAAAAAACGTAAAATACTGCTAGAATAAACAAAATGTGACACAGAGACATGAAATGAGCAAATACTGTTGGCAAAATGGTGCTGATAGACTTGCTCAATGCAGGATTGCCATAAATCTGTGATTTGTAAAAAACACAACATCTGCGAAGCACAATAAGGCAAAATGCAATAAAATGAGGTATGCCTGTATTAATTATCTATTGTTGTATAACAAATCACCCAAAACTAATCAGCTTAAAATAACAATAAACATTTGTTATCTCATTTAGTATCTGTGAGTCAGAAATTCAGGAGTGTAGCTGGGTGGTTCTGGCTGAGAACCTCTCATAAGATCACAGTCAAGATCCCAGCCAGGGCCATAATCATCTGAAAGCTTGACTGAGGCTGGATGACCTCTTTCCAAAGTGGTCCACTGACATTCCTGGCATTTGGTGCTGGTTGTCAGCATGAGGCCTCAGTTCCTTGCCACACAGACCTTTCCTTGGGGCTGCTTGAATGTCCTTCCCCCATGGCAGTTTCCTCCCCCCAGAGCAAGTGAGCTTAGAGAAAACCAGGTGGACGCTGCAATGTCTTTCATCACTTAAACCGAGATATCACACACCATTATGTTCTGCAATATCCTTCTGGTTACACAAGTCAGCTCTATTCAGTGTGGGAGGGTAGAACACAAGGGCATGGCTAGGAGGCATGGATCATTGGGGACCATCCTTAGAGTCTTCGAGAATTTTTAAATTTTTAAATATGTATATTTAAAAATAAGTATATGTATATCTTTAACAAAAAAAAGAATTTTTAAAATTTTGTTTATAGTCAATGCTCATTTAGATTTATCAACATATCTTTATCACTTTCTGTGGTTAACATTGTTTCTTGCACCCTTCCCTTTCTTTCTAGGGAGCCATGGCCGCTGAGCCTGCGCGGTTCATCTTTTCTTCTTGCAGTACATCCTATAATAATTCTTTCAATGTGGGTATGTATGGAAATGTCCCTTTTTCCTTTCATTTTAACTATAAGTTATCTGGGCATAAAAGTCCAGTTGGCACTTTGAAGCTACTACTCCAACATCTCTGGCCTTGGTTTTTGCTGAGGCCAGAAGTTCCTTTATAAGTAATCTTTTTTTCAGGTCTACTGTAAGGTCATTTTCTCTTTGCACTTGTTTGTCTGCAGTTTCCCCCCAAATATTCTCTGCTGCTACTTCCTCATGTGTTACGTCACTCTGGTTCCATTCACTTTCTTCTTCCAAAACTCCTATTGGACATACATTGTCCTTCATACAATCTACCCATCATGTCTCATAACTGCTCTTACATTTTTTAATCTTTGTCTGCGTGTACTGTATTGGTGTTAATTCCTAAGTAATGTCTTCTAACTCACTAACTCTCTCTTCATATCTAGTCTACATTTATTCTGTCTACTATGTTTTTTAATGATCAATGTTTCCATTTCCAAGATCTCTAATTGATTCTTTTTGTATCTCCTTGTTCTCATTTCATTTCTATCTGCCTCCATTCATTTCTTGTTAATGTTAAGCTTTCATTTGCCTTTTTAGGCATCCTAAACACTAGTTTTAATTCTTTATAAGATTTTCACAAAATTTAATTAATCTGGAATGAATTTAAATTCCAAATGTTGATTCTGTTGACTGTTTTTCTTACCATTAAGTTTTTTTCCTTGTATTTTGGTTTGAATCTCAGTGAGTCGGAGAATTTTTGAATTTTGTTTTTATATCTGTTTTTCACTCTGTCTCTGTCCTGAGCTGGGACTCCAGGCCTAGCTGAAAACCGGGTCCTAGAATAGCACTTTAGGGCTCCCACTCTGCTGTGGTATGAGGACATCACACACCCAGGCATGTAGCCAGAGGGTGGCTTGGCTCAGCTCCTAGTCAAGAGTCTGTCTTCATCTTCCCACATTTCAAGCCCCAGGCTGTACATGGACAGCTGGCTTTTTTTTTTCCCTTGCCTCTTTTCACAAGCAGAGAGAGCCTCACCTCACCCCTGGCTTCAAGGAGCCTGGCTGTTGTCCCCTGTCTCACACAGAACTTGTAACCAGGAGCTAAACCTCTGGCAGCTACTGCTTCTTCTAGGCCCCAAGGCTACCAGGCGCTCAGCCCCACTCAACACACTGCATTTCTGATCTGCTTCTCGTACACAAAGATATCTATCTTGGTTTAGGGCCCAACTATGTCCTTTTGTTTATCATTTTTTCTATCTTATTTATTATTGCTCTCTATTTGGAACAGAGGGCGTAGGCCACAGAATGAACTCACTACGCCATCTTGGCTGGAAGTTGGGAACAGCATTGTGTGGTTGCCATACCTATAGAGAAGTCCTGTGTTTCCTCTTATTAAATGTAAAAGAGGAAAGATCATTTTATAAAAATTCAGTAGGCTTTTATACATGGGCTTTGCTATGAGTGCTATCTGTGGTTCTGACAGAACATGTTCCTTCCTCAGGATAAAGGAGGTAGAGTTTGCATGTCCCCAAGTTACTCACAAGCCCACTTACTCCACACACACTCTGTGAGTTGTTCTTTGACAGTGGAGGCCACAGGACACAGACGAGGCCTCAGCAGCATCCATTCCTCTCTCCTCAGAGCAGAACAGGGCCTGCCTGAGCATAACAGCAGGGAGTGGCCCTGGGACCCCAGTGGCCACAAGAAGAAGCTGCGGCGCTCACAGCCAAGGAGATGCCCACCGGATTAAGATTTTCCATGCACGTCCAATCCCAGCTGACCTGGGGCCTGTGGAGATGGCACAGGCAGCCTGAAGGTCTCACTTACACAGGCCCCAAGGTGGAATTCTCTCTACTGTCTCTCCTGCTCTACCAGAACCTAGCCCACCCAACTTGGGCCAGTTCTGTGAAGGCAGCTACTTCCTGCCTGGCGCTTCTGAGCATCAGAACCTTGATTCTAGGGACCACTTGGTCCAGAGAGCTATTTGAATGGGTTCCTTAACACACAAATGTCCAGAGGATCCCCACCCCCATCGAGGCCACCCAGAGGATTGTGGAAAGGCAGTCTGTGCCCCGGTCCAACATGGGTTTGGGGATTAGATAGACCTGAGTCTGAATCCCACCTCTGTCACTCACTAGCTGTGTGTCTCTGGGCAAGTTACTTAACCTCTCTGTGCCTCTGCTTCTTCATCTATGAATAAGGGTAATACTTTCTTATTTTAATGGGTTGCTGTGAGGATAGAACCAGATAATCAGATAACTCTATCTCCCATATACGTGACCCCTATTTTGGATGTGCCTAGGCTCTTATAACCCCTTCCTATCCTATTCCTGGGACCTATGAGCTTCAATCAGCCTCTTCTTGGCCTTGGGTAGCTGTGATGGGGGGATTTTTTTGAGGAGGAACCTGGCCCAGATGGAGTCCATACAGCAGAGGCCCTACATGAGGGCCAAAGTCCTCCAGACTAAGCTGTCCCTGAGAATCGCAGATTCACAAACATATCCTCTGATTGCTGGTGCCTGGGCGGCTCCTGTTTATTTCCCACCCAGTGGCCTGCAGACCATACTCTCAGAACACACGCCTGCCAGAGGTATGATTCAAGTGCAGCCAAGCTGGGCTTTCAGCTGGTCAGTCAGTGAATTATTAGGCACCTGCTCTGTGCTCACATCGGGGTTCTAAGGGAAAGGCGATCTCTGCCCTCAAGGCATTCACAGCAGGGTGGGAAGGCTGACTGCAGACCCTCTCTGCAGGACTCTTTCATGACTGCTATAAAGAGAGGTGCAGTGCACAGGAGAAGCACAGATCAGGGTCAGCCTGGGATTATCAAGGACGCTTCCCAGAGGAGAGGTTGATGGCTGGGCACTTGAATGTGGAGTTAGAATGTGCTGAGGACAAACTTCATCAATTCGTTGAACACTTTTTTTTTCAACATCTGCCGCCCTCTCCTTCAGCATCTATCCTGTGCACTGGGGATTCCATCATGCTAAAGAGAACAGTAGTCGCGCCTGTCCAGGTCTCGGCCTGGCACTCACAGCTAGGCTGTGGTGCTCTCCTGTGGAATATAAAAAATTCCACAGAACATCAACCTCAGACAAGGCCACTCTGTGACCGTGATGGATCTAGATAGAAACAAGCCCAAACCCCCTAAGTCCTTTCTGACACCCCACACTGAGGCCTCGCAGCTCCCCATGGTATGCGTTCTCCACTGCAACGAGCAATAAACCCAACTGACTCCACTGCAGGTGAGTTCCTGGTGGTCTCTGGGTGGAGAGTGTTACAGTGATGACCAAGAGGTAGGACTTGAGTGAAGACGATTAAATGATGGGCAAGCCACGTTGGAGACATGGGGGAGCAACGTTCCAGGCAGATAGAATAGCCAGTGCAAAGGCTCTGAGGCGAGACGCCGAGCATGTTTGAAAAATAGCAAGTAGGTCAACCTAGCTGGAGTAGAAAAGTCAGAGTAGGTATTCCAGGCAGAGGGAATAAACTGTACAAAACTTCACGTAAAAGAAAGTAGGTCCGGGCTTCCCTGGTGGCGCAGTGGTTGAGAATCGACCTGCCGATGAGGGGGACACGGGTTCGTGCCCCGGTCCGGGAAGATCCCACATGCCGCGGAGCGGCTGGGCCCGTGAGCCATGGCCGCTGAGCCTGCGCGTCCGGAGCCTGTGCTCTGCGATGGGAAAGGCCACAACAGTGAGAGGCCCACGTACCACAAAAAAAAATAAAAATAAAAATAAAAAATAAAAATAAAAAAAAGAAGGTAGGTCCTTGCCTGGCAGGCGTAGGTAGTTCTCTGTGGTTGAACAGGAAAATCAATGTGTCTTTGGTGGGCTGCACCCTCAGGCCTACAAGCCCAGTGCTTACCCAGCTTCGAGACCGAAGAAAGAGCCCAGAATCAGAGACAGAGACATCAATGGTCTAATGGTTGGGGGAGCTTACACGTCTGAAGCAAGATCCTGGAGAGACACCCCACCGTGTGCAGCAGACAGCAGGCAGGACATTTTCAGGTTTTTTTTTTCAGTTTCTAAATAACCAATTCAGTTTAAACAAATAACAGGAATAGACAATAATACATATCATTCACTCACATGCACATGCCTCACTTTCAGAGGAACATGAATCAGCATTCAAGTTAACCTTCGCCTCCGCTGTTAGCTCAGCCTCCGTGGCCTTTCTTAATATAAAAAACAATGGCCAGGGACTTCCCTGGTGGCACAGTGGTTGAGAATCTGCCTGCCAATGCAGGGGACATGGGTTTGATCCCTGGTCCGGGAAAATCCCACATGCCGCGGAGCAACTAAGTCCATGCACCACAACTGCTGAGCCTGCACTCTAGAGCCCGTGAACCACAACTCCTTAGCCTGCATGGCTAGAGCCTGTGCTCCACAGCAAGAGAAGCCATCTCAATGAGAAGCCCGCATACTGCAACAAAGACCCATTGCAGCCAAAAAATAAATTTAAAAAAAGCAGAAAAAACAATGGCCAGGCACAGCTGGGGCCACCACCTTATTGTCTAACTTCTTTTTCCCACGGTAATGACAGCCAATATCTCTGCAACAGCCTTAGGGATGTCTATGAGTTCTCCATACTCTCTAGGCGGCCTCCATTCATCAAGGACAGCCACCACAGGGATTACCACATACCAGTGGACAGCCACCCAAGGATTACCCCTGCAACTTTCAGGATCACCCCAGGAACTTTTGAAACCGAGTCCCCCTAAACCCAAGTTCCTCTGACAAGTTTATGATTAACCTCTGTATCCAAAACGATATTCTCTGTCTTGTCCAACACCAGTTCTCGTCAGGATTAAGGAGTATCGAAGTAAAGCGGGGATTGAAACCAAGCAGGACCCTGTGGGGCCCTCCTGGGCATGAAAGCCTTTCCAAGTCCCCTATTTCTTATTTGCAGGGAGGGGGGATGGGAGACTTCAGCCTCCTAGACCTTCCTGAATACCAAAGAGCAGATTCAAACAGTTGCTAATCAGGGAAGTAAGGAATGCAGAAACAAAGTTGGAGCAATCAAGAAACTCTAGGGCAGGACTTCCCTGGTGGCACAGTGGTTAAGAATCCACCTGCCAATGTAGGGGACATGGGTTCGAGCCTTGGCTGGGGAAGATCCCACATGCCGCAGAGCAACTAAGCCCGTGCACCACAACTACTGAGCCCGTGTGCCACAACTAATGAAGCCCGTGTACCTAGAGCCCGTGCTCCGCAACAAGAGAAACCACCATAATGAGAAGCCCACGCACCGCAATGAGGAGTAGCCCCCACTCACCACAACTAGAGAAAGCCCGCACGCAGCAACAAAGACCCAACGCAGCCAAAAAAAATAAAATAAGTTAAAAAAAAAAAAGAAACTCTAGGGCAGTGATTAATTCAGGGTCCTTGTTACTCCTCAAGGAATATACAGAACAATATCTTTGAATTCTTCTGCTGAAACTAAGGCCCCCCACTCAGATGGAGGATGGTAACTTCAGGCTGAACACAAGATTCCTGGAACATGGCCCTGTTACCTCACCACCAGCCAATCAGAAGAAAGTCACACACCCTGCAGCCCTCACCCGAAATTTTGCCTATAAAAACTTCTCCCTGAGAATCATCAGAGAGTTTGGGGTTTTTGAGCATGAGCCACCCATTCTCCTTGCTTGGCCCTACAGTAAACCTTTCTCTGCTGCAAACTCCAACGTTTCGATTTGTTTGGCCTCACTGTGCGTGGGGCACATGAACTTGTGTTCTCTAACACTTTAGGGCTCCACATGTTAGTGGATGGCCACCTGAGGATTAGCCCTGAAACATCCGGGCCCCACATTAGTGGCCAGGCCTCCCCACAACTTTCCACTCCCCGTCCCTATTTCCCAACATCTCGGCGCTCACAGAAGTGTTCTACGTCTCCTTGCTGCTCTGCCAATTGTTGGGCTGCACTCGGCAGGCCTAATAAACCATGTGTTTTCCCAGCTTCAACACCAAAGAAAGAGCCTGGAGTCAGTGACAGAGACACCAATGATTTAATGGATGCGGGAGCTTACATATCTGAAGCAGTGTCTTGGAGCGACAGACACCCCACTGGGTGCGGCAGATGGAAGGCAGGACATGGTGGCAGGCTATGCTCCCCAGGGCAGGGGGAGATTACCAGTCATGGGGGAATTGACGTCAGGTTGGCTCATCAGTTACCAGGAAAACTAGCAGAAGGGCACGCCCCTCACTGCCCCTTTGATAAGCTATCAGGTGGAGATGTTCTGATCTAAAGTTAGAACAACCATTAGCTGAGGTGAGGGTAAGAATGTAGGAAGGTCAGTCGTGGACAGCGTGTGGATGAAACAGGCACTGGTCGAGGAGGGATGTATAGAGAGCAAGAGAACAACCATCTCGCGTGGCAGGATCATACAGTCTTGTTTTGAGGAAAAGGGACAAGAGCCTTTATTGCCTTCTTAAAGAGAATTTTAGCAAAGTAACCATGGGTCCTAGCGCTCTGTCAGAGCCTCTCATGATGGCATGCTTCTTTGATATGGTAACAGAGTAAATAAATCAGTACTTTCTGTCTTTGAGCACCATCTACCAAAGGGAGACCCCCACCTTTTGGATGGTCCTGCCAGCTCACCCTGTGGATGTATGTCTCTCTAGCCATCTGGGGAAAAGCCTGTCCCTTTGGTGTAGGTCTAATGGGATAACATAGGCCAAGCATTTGTGTGGTCCAATGTGATATAAGAGTGAGGTGGATTGAACAAATTTTATCACCAGCTGCAATTTATGCCCCGGAAAAAATACAAAAAAAGAGTCTGCCTTCTCGTTGCTGGCAACATAAACCGGAAATTCCCTGCACCAACTCAGGGCTGCAGGCCGCAGGTGTGAACACACACACACACACACACACACACACACACACACACACACACACTATACCATCATTGAGCCCCAAGCGCAGCCAGCTCAGGACTCAGTACCACTCAGCAATTAAATTTTCCCAGAGAAAAAGTTATGCAGGTGACAGCCAAGTACTCTTTTAGCATTGGCATTTAACAGAGAACAAAAGTGAACTTTTAACTCTTCCTTTCTCTAGGCGTCCTAAAATTTCTGTTTCATTAAAATTAATGGAATCAAGTACAGTCTGGTCCATGAAAGGAGTAAACTCTGACTTGAGGCAGATCCTTAAAAACACCATGCACTAGGGACTTCCCTGGCGGCCCAGTGGTTAAGAGTTTGCCTTCCAATGCAGGGAGTGCGGGTTCAATCCCTGGTCGTAGGGCTGGGATCCCACACGCCTCACGGCCAAAAAACCAGCACATAAAACAGAAGCAACATTGTAACAAATTCAATGAAGAGTTTGAAAATGGTCCACATCAAAAAAAAAAGTCTTTAAAAAAACAAAAAACACCATGCACCAGATTTCTATTTCTTATCCTGCTGCCAGTCAGGAGCCATGGAAGTGTTTTTGAACAGAAGGGAGATATCATCACATTTAAACTTTTGAAAGATCACTCTGGTAGCTTAATGATAGTGCACTGGGCCGATGCCTTCATCTCCACTGCTTTCTGAAATCCTTTTTTTTTTTAATGTTTTTAATATTAAAATCCATAAGGAAAGAGAGAAGAGGAGAGATGTCAAAAGCAACATTTTGGAAGCTGGAAAGCAGCTAGACAGACGGTAACCAGTGTACCAGAACCAAGAAAGTTCAATCCTGAGCTGTGGGGCAGTAAAGAAAAAGATCCTATTTATACCCAGAAATGCCAAATGGTTCAGGAATCGGTGGCACCAGGTACCTCTGAAAGTGGAGAGGGAGGACAAATGCTGGTGAAGCTGGAGCCAAAAACAGGAGAACTGAAGACTTATCCCTGCCCCCACCCCACCCCATCGTTTCTCCCATTCCAACAGACACTGGAGGTGTTTTTTTCTGAAAGGGTAAAATTGAGGGTCTCTGGACTGGCATGCCAGGCAGAGTGAGGGCAGGGGTCCACACTGAAAGCGGGATCATATGTGGAGCTACATGCTGAATACTGAGATGCGCCCCATCCATAGCCTCCTCACCCATCTGTTCCCCAAAACTGGCAGCCACATTCCTAACCCCCAGCCGCGACACTGGATGAGCCATCTGCAGGAATCTGAGCAGCCCAAGAAGAAAACCCCAAAGATCCTGATGGCCACACTCCCCGGGAAGCAGCCCCACCAGCCCAGTCCCTCCTGCAGCACAGCATGCAGCAAACTGTCTGGACCTGGTGACCCCCGCTAGGGGGTGAGGGATGGAGGAGTCCACATGATGCCTGGCTTCTGTTCACCTGGTTCCAAAAGAGACTGACCCACGTGCCTTCCCTCACCAGTCTCCTCCTCCTGGCCTATGACCTTTTCCTCCCCTACTCCAGGTCTCTCATGCCATCGCACATCTCTTGTCCCCTGTGTCCACCCAGTACAGCGGGCCAGGCAGGCACTCAGGCCCAGGATGCAGGCCTTTGGTCCCAAGGGAGGACAGTGACCATTCCCTCAAGACCAGGATAGATGCAGCTGCCCACAGGGGTGATGGGTCAGGGCCTGCAGTCTCTCAAGTACTGCCCATGGCAGGCCCTCTCCTAGGGAATGCAGGTCCCAGGCAAAAATTTTTTGTGGCGCTGTCAACATAAACAATTTGATTTGATAATGTATTACCAAAATTCATGGGGTCACATGAGCCACGCTGATGGATTGAAGAGGTACTTAATTATTTGCTTATTGTCCAGTCAGAGCACTAAAGATGCTCTGTAATATACAGGCCCCATCCCTTCCTGTCTAGTCCAGGAACCATCTCTTCATGTTGTTTATGGCCAAGGCTGTCATTCTCAGCGAACTTCATAAATCTCACCTCAAGGAAAAGGTAGCAAGGCTGTTATTACTCACAATGCTGTGGCTCTTCGGAACCTGTTTATATTGAAACAACATAGACCTCCCTGCCTCTGTGGTTCTCTAATACTATTTATTTAATGTCCATCCCATACTGCATCATCCTTTTCTTTTTTAATTAATTAATTCATTCATTCATTTTGGCTGCGTTGGGTCTTCGTTGCTGCGTGCGGGCTTTCTCTAGTTGCAGCAAGCGGAGGCTACTCTTCGTTGCGATGCATGGGCCTCTCACTGTGCTGGCTTCTCTTGCTGTGGAGCATGGGCTCTAGGCGTGTGGGCTTCAGTAGTTGTGGCTCACGGGCTCTAGAGGGCAGGCTCAATAGCTGTGTCGCACGGGCTTAGTTGCTCCGCAGCATGTGGGATCTTCCCAGACCAGGGCTCGAAGCCATGTCCCCTGCATTGGCAGGTGGATTCTTAACCCCTGGGCCACCAGGGAAGTCCCACTGCATCATCCTCGGTGCGGCTTCGGTGATTCTCTCAAAGGTTGTAACGGTGCTTCCTTGATAACGATCACAAATGCAAGTCTTACCCAAAGTATGAAAAAAAAAGGAAAAGCACTTATTTATTTTCAGATTATGTTCAATTTACCATTGGGGATTTTACAGTGTGACCATAGAAGAGCACATCTTCCAACCGTGACCCCTCAGGAACGCTTTAGGTCACAGTCATGGAATTTTTAGAATGTGACCTCTTTCCCCGTTGACCACACCCCCGCCCTCCACACACCATGGAAGGAGAGGCAAGGGAGACCTTGGCCAGAGTGAAAGGAACAGTGTCGTTCACGCTCCCCATCACCTCACAGCAAGTGCAGACACCCGTGGGAAAGGCCCCTTGCTGCCGAGCTGGTCTGGAAGTCCTTGGAAGAGATGGGAGTCCCCAGAGCACGGCCGGACAGGTGGTGTGGAGGCCCCCGGCAGGGTGGGGAGGGCACACAGGGACCACTCGCTGCCACCCCTGCCCTTCTAGGGTGCTGTGGCCCCAGGGCAGCGCTGTGGTTAGAGCACCGCCGGGCCAGAGCTGAAACGTGGACACACACATGCAGGCTCCAGAGCTGACAGCAGCCCAGACCCTTGAATTTGTCCTGAGTCCCGCGTGACTCAAACTCATGTGAGCCCACACAAAAATACTGTGCCGGCCAGCAGGAGCAATCCACTCACTAGGCTGCCCTCCGGGAAGCGGGGCCCAGGCACAAGCCCCAGGACGACACCACTGGTATGAGCTCCAGAACTCCTCAGGGCATGCGGCTCACCCCAGCAGAGAGTTGGAGACACCACAGAGGAGACTGACAGGACCCCGGGCCCACGTGGGTCCTGATCCTGGCTTGGGGGCTCTGCCAGGAGGGGAGCTCTGGCTGCTCTAGGTCATCCAAGTGGGACTTGGAAAATTTTGAGGAACAGTCTTCTGGAGACCATCACCCTCACAGGCCCAGTTCAAGCTCTGGGCACCCGGCCCAGCTGGTGCTGCCAGCCCAGCCCAGCCCAGATATCCAGGTGGGTTTAGAATATTCTAAGGAGGTCACTCAAAAGCACTGGGCCCTCTGAGGCCCGGCCCAGGGCAGAGACCTGCTTGCCCACATCTGAGGACTATACTGGCCCAGGGAGCCAGTTTACCTCCAAGCTATCGTCTCAGCCCTGAGCTTTGGGGGCCCTTGGTTCTTCTGGCAAAGATAGGACATCCAAGGCCCTCCCCAGGCTGTCCCAGCCTGTCTGTCCAACCTCACGCCCCCACCTCATATTCCTTCTCTCCCGACGCCGAACCCACACTCTCCCCTTGAAATATCCCACCCCAGGGCCCAGGGTCTTCCCTCCACTGGCAATGCCTGCAGCTTAGGGATCCTCCATGGCTCGGCTCAAATGCCGCCTCCTCTGTGAGGTCTGCTCTGTTGCCCCAGCTGGGAGTGTGTCTGTCCCCAGATCTCTGCTGGCCTCAGGCATCATCCTCATCACTCCCCGCTCAGTGTCACAGGACTTTATGCATGTCAGGTCTCTCATACCAGACGGTAAGAACCCGGAAAGCAAGGTCTCTACTGAGAGATTGATTAGTTGATTAATTAGAGCAGAGAGTGGGGAGGAGGACCCAGGAAAGGAACACAAGGGCCCAGAGGAGGAGATGGGAGGGAGGGGCCCATAGTGAAAGGCAGGCCCTGGCATCTGCAGAGCAAGAGAAACCAAGTTATTGGTAGCACCAGTACCACTGTAGCCCACACAAAAATGTACCCATCGCATAGGATACTTTGGCCCCTAGGAAATGCCTCAGGGTACCTGCCTAGCTCACAGTGGTTCTCTCTGTCTGTGAATTCTTCTGCCCTCCTCCTACTTACCCACACCTCCACACAGGTGGGACCAGGCGGCCACTGTTCTCCTAGGTGACTCCATTCTCTGGCCAAATTCCCTTTGCAGGGATTTGGGGATTGATCACAGCCAGGGAATCTCTGAACACAGCTGGGACTGAGTATCTGTAACCCACCCCTCACCCCACCACTGTGGGTAGACCACCCTATACTTGGAAAGGCAGCAAAGACCTGTGTCCACAAGAGGGAACTACAGCAGATGAGCCACGATCAGGGGTATTGGCCAGGTCTCGTTCAGAAACAAGAGACAGAAGCCCAGATCAAACCAATTTGAGCAGAAGGGACAGCTGTGACCAGCAGTGGCCAAGCACAAGAGTGCCGTGTCCATGTGGCAGAGCTTTGCCCTTCTCTCCACTTCTTGACTCTACTTGGATCTAGTTCTTTCCCATCGTAGGTATAAAAGCCTTTAGAAATGCCAGGAACGAAATTAACACAACATTGTAAATCAACTATACTTCGATCAAATAAATTTTTTTAAAAAAAGGAAATGCCAGGGAAATGAGAATTTCTCCCCTCATGTTCACAGCTCTGCCCACTGGAGACTCTAATTGACCTTGGACCACATGCTAGTTCTGAGAGAAGAGGAGGGCCAAAGAAGGTGATGGACGCCCTCCCCTGCATGTCTGCGTGAACCAGGGGTGGAGGGGTGGGAGAGGAGACCCCAAAGGCACTAGAAGATGGACAAGCACAGTGAGACGTCCAGAAGTCCATTGACCTCAGTGCCGTTCAGAGCAGAGAGAAGTGCCCGGCTCCAGCCTCAGAAGGCCTAGCACCCGTGTTTGGGTGGAATCCCCTCCATCTTCCAAACACATTTTTCTCTTTTTGGTTAATCTTACTGAGGATGATTTCTGTTATTTGTGACCAGAAGAGCAAGACAGCCCCAATCACGTGTATCTATAATAGCACAGGAAAAAGTCTAGGTGGTGTACCAAAACCTTAACAGTACTTATTTCTAGGTGTTGAGGTGGTAGATTATTTTAGTTTTCTTTACATGCTTTTAAATTTTTTTCGCAGATTACATTAATTTTACTTTTATTTTACAAGTACTAAATACCTGATGTAGCAAAAATTGTAAAGAAAAATAACAGTCTTTTTTTTCAGCAAGAATCCTGACACTCAACGGTTGAGATTATTGACATTTTGGCTTCTTACCTTAGACACACACACACACTGTGGCCTATGGAGTTGAGTGACATCACCCTGTAGGTACCCGTGTGCCAATGAAGTTGTCACAAAATGTTTGGCAACATTAAAGTAGTGTTTGGTACCCCATGGAAAAATAACTTGAACTCTAATCACATTTGAGCTTCCCAGAAGTATAGGCAGAGGTAATGCACAGTTGGGTGGATGGTGAAGAGATCAAATGGAAGCCCATAACACGAGCAGCACCTGGAACCCCAGGAAAGTAATCACCGTGAGGGAGGAAGTGGGCCAGACTCACCACCACGGTGTGAAGGTCAGGGGCAGTAGCGAGATCAAGGTGTCTGGGAGACAGCTCCTGAATCTTCCAAACTCACCTCCTCCTGGAATGGAAAGATCTGAGGTTAAAGGGGTAGGGAGAGGTATATCATGAGGAACTCACCCAGCTACGTTACTTTGGAAAATTACTTCTATGTACCTTGTTTTCCTTATCTGCACAATGGAGATGGGATGATAATACCAAGGCCCTCACTTGGTTGTTTGGAGGCCCACATGTATGTTTAGCTCTTATCATAGTGCCCCTAGCTTCACGGTAAATATTCAGTAAATGGTCATGATGGTGATGATGAAGGAGGCATGCCTCATCCCAGAGGGCTACAGAGTCAAACCAGTGCCAGGGCGGTGTGGGGAGGAACCACCATTAGGAACTCAAGCCTGGGACACAGACATACATGCCACCCCCACTAAGAAGCTAAACTGAGGGCTTCCCTGGTGGCGCAGTGGTTGAGAGTCCGCCTGCCGATGCAGGGGACGCGGGTTCGTGCCCCGGTCCGGGAGGATCCCACACGCCGCGGAGCGGCTGGGCCCGTGAGCCATGGCCGCTGAGCCTGCGCGTCCGGAGCCTGTGCTCCGCAACGGGAGAGGTCACAGCAGTGAGAGGCCCACGTACTGTGCGTTCGGAGCCTGTGCTCCGCAACAGGAGAGGCCGCATCAGTGAGAGGGCCGGCCCACGAACAAAAAAAAAAAAAAAAAAAAAAACACTAAACTGAAATAGGAGGACTGTGAGCTCCGGAGATCTGGGGACAGGTGGCAAGGCACACCTAGGTTAGGAGGAAGAATGAGCAGTGCCCCATGACTCAAGGACAGAGGATGAGGGTGGCCATCATCTCCGCGTGGGCAGCTGGCACCAAGGGGCAGGTGCACAAGGAGGCAGAGATCAGTGGTCCCAGCCAACAGCAGGGACAGAGGCCCATGGCAGGGAGATGGGAGGCAAGGGACAATGGAGCAGAGAGATGGTGAGAACAGCAGCTGAGAAGAGGGAGCCCAAGCTTCAGGATGCTGCCCTCATTTAAGTGAGACTCCCCAGCCCCCATCTCTGTCTCCATTCCCATCCTTGGTCCCAGGATACCTAGAGAAACACGATACCAGGAAAGGCATTGGCCCGACATCTTGGCAGGTGACAGCAACTGACCCAGCACACTGAGAGGGAAACCAGTGACTTTATCCAGAACCCACAAGTGCGGGGGGCTTAGGAGCCTCCGAAGGGAGATCTCTGAGCCCTCTGGCACCAGCTTAGAACAGTCTTCTCAGGGGCACATATAACATTACGACCACGGCTCTTGGCCACAGATGCATCCCGAAGTTGCTGCACCCTTCCATGGCTGGCTGCTCTGTGGGAGAGCTCTGTGCCGAGGAAGGGCCAGTCACACCTCCTGCCCGTGCCTCTGAGGCCTTTGTCCTCATCCCTCTCCTGCATCAAAATCTCCTGGGGCTTTTAAAATCTGTTGCTACCAGGACCCCAACCCCCGAAACTCTGGTTTAGGGGCTGGGCATGGGTGTTTGTAAAAGCCCCCAGGTCAGAAATACTGCTCTACATAATCTGTACCTTGCAGACCTGTTTTTTTCTTTTTTTCACTTTTATTTTGAATTTTATTTTATTTATTCTTTTACACAGAAGGTCCTTATTAGTTATCCATTTTATACATATTAGTGTATATATGTCAATCCCAATCTCCCAATTCATCCCACCACCACCCCCCCGGCCATTCTCCCCACTTGGTGTCCATACGTTTGTTCTCTACATCTGTGTCTCTATTTCTGCCCTTGCAGACCTCTTAAAGACCTATGGTGAAACAGACACGACTTGCTAGAGAATGGTATAAACCGGATGAGGCCCCATGAAGCCTTCCTCAAGGGCACCTGGATTCTGGGCCCGAGTCTGTGGACAATTGGACAGCCTGTCCCCTCACTTAAAACTGAAATGACCCATTGAATCCATGGTCCATGAGTCAAACCTGCATTTGAATCCTCGCTCAGCCACTTATACAGAGTGTGTCTTTGTATCCCTTGCCCAATCTCTCTAAGCCTCAGTTTACTCTTCTATAAAGTGGGGATAATTGTACCTACCCCAGGACATTGTGGATGAAATTAAGAGTGCATGGCACATGGCAGGTACCTAATAAATGACAGCCATTATTACTCACCGTATCATTACCCCAGACCAGGAAGGACAGAATGAGCACATTAACACACCTGCCATAACAAACCCCCAAGCACACCACCAACTCCACAAAGCACAGCGGCGGTGGGGCCAGGTAACACTGCCTGCAATGGAGCAGCATCAGGACCAAATTAGACACCCTCCCTTTGTACCGGTGACCGGCCTCCCTAATGCAGGCTTGTCCTGGATTCATTCCTCAGCTTTGAACACCTGCCTCTACTTACCTTTCTTCTCTCATTCCTCCTTCCCATCTTTACTTCTATTTTCTCCAGTCTCCTCATTTCCACCTGTTCTTACCCTATTTGTATCATCGAGTTTCGTGAGTGGCAAACAACAGAAACTAACTCTTGCCATTGTAAGCAAAATAGGAATGGGTAGGTTAAGGAGGAGGAAGCAGGGAAGTTCTCCAGAGCAGTAAGAAGAATGCCAAGGTCTTAGCACAGGACCACCTGTCCACGCACCACTGATACTGACACAGCAGAATTCACCTGCCACCATCCTCAAACCTTTGGTCATGAATTCTCAAGATTCACAATCCCAGGAGAGGGTATCTGATTGGTTGAGCTCAACTCACCCGCCCACTCACTGCTGTCCCAGAGAGAGAGACAAGTTGTCCCTTTGGTTTACACAATGGGCCATGAGCCAG
The DNA here is from genome assembly GCF_000442215.2 of Lipotes vexillifer. Classification (NCBI taxonomy): domain Eukaryota; kingdom Metazoa; phylum Chordata; class Mammalia; order Artiodactyla; family Lipotidae; genus Lipotes; species Lipotes vexillifer. The sequence continues at coordinate 3,545,563 of NW_006796752.1, read as the reverse complement.
CCTCTTTTCAAGACCCCACAGAGTGGAGGACTCAGACATAGTGGGTGGTCTCTGAACTGGATGGTCACCAGCTAATTTAGGAGCTAACAGGACTGGAAGATTTGATTGGCAGCCACAAAATGGCAAGTGATCACGACACTGCCGTCTTTCCCCCAATTTGTATTAAGGTACAATTTACATAGAATGAAATTCACCCTTTTTAGTATTTAGTTCTGAGAGTTTTTGCCAAATGCATATAGTCATGTAAACACCACAACAACCAAGATATAGAATTGTTCCATCGCCCATAAAAACTTCCCTGTGCTCCTGTGTAGTCAACCTCTCCCCCAGCCCCAGTCTCTGAGAACCACTGATCTCTTTTCTGTGCATGCAGTTTTGCTTTTTCTAGAATATCATATGAGTGGAATCATACAGTAGTAGGTAGCCTTTGGGGACTGGCTTCTTGCCCTGAGCATAATGAATTTGAGATTCATCCATGTTGTGGCGCGTATTCATAGTTCATTACTTTTTATTGCCATGTAGTGTTGTTTCATCGATGATGTAGCTCAGTTTCTTGTTCACCTGTTGAAAACATTTGGGTTGTTCTCAGTTGCTGACAAGTTTTAATAAAGTTTCCGTAAACATTCACCTACAAAGGTTTTGTGTGAACATAGTTTTCATCTCACTAGGTAAATGCCTAAGGGTGGAACCGCTCGATTGTATGATAGACATGTGTTTAACTTTACAAGAAACTACCAGACTGTTTTCCAAAGTGGCGGTACCGTTTTGCATCCCCACCAGCAACGTATGAGAGTTCTAGTTGCTCCACATCCTCACCGGCATTTGTCTGAAATATCTTTTTCCTTCTTTCCTCACTTCATCCATAGACCATCATCACTATAGACAAATATTCCCTGGGCATCAGCTGACTACAAAGCCCAAAGATAGGCATGGGGCCCTCTCTTCTCACCCCTTACTTTCCCCTTCTGTCCATGGTGCACATGTCCCCCCTCCAGCCCCACCAGCTAAGCTACAAAAGCTTCATTTCAGAGTCCTGGGCCAGGCCAGGTCCTGAAGGACGCTTGGGTGGGAGAGGGGACACTCTTTCCAGGGAAGCTGAAGAAAGAGCACTGCAGCTGCTGACGGTTACATCCTAACCCCGCTCCTTTCCCATGAAATGCAGCTCCAAGAACTCTAATCCTCATAAGCCACGTACCTGGGTTGTTCCTCCTCAGAGTAGATTTATATGGAAGAAGTAGAATTTGTGCCTCCTGGTATGATCCAGTGGGAGATGTAAAGAACCCCTATGAAACGTTCCTGCGGAAAATGAACCAGAACCAGAATCTAATCAAGACTCTATATTTAACTTTCAGTTTGCAGGAAATATAGGGGATGGAGGAGCAAATTAAATGGCACCATGAGGAGACAATACATAAATCTAGAAGGTGGATCATTCTCTAGAGACAAATAATCCAGTTTCTCCAACAAATCAGTGTTATGAAAGAAAGAGGGGGAGGGACTATAACCGAAAGAGAGGATTTGAGAAACATAGCAAGAACAAAAGATGCACAGCCAAAGGCACTTAAAGAGGTATTCCAAAGTTAAACATTAGACTCATCATATAACTACTAAATCCAGCAATTCCACTTCTAGACAGATGCCCAAAGAATTGAAAGCAGGGACTCAACCAGATGCTTGTACATCAATGTCGATAGCAGCATTATCCACGATAGTCAGAAAGTGGAAACAACCCAGGTACCCACCATCAGGGAAATGAATAAACAAAATGTAGAATATACGTACAATGGAATATTATTCAGTCTTAAAAAGGAATGAAGTTCTGATTCATGCTACTACATGGATGAACCTTGAAAACATTATGCTAAGTGAAATAAGACTGACACAGAAGGCAAATATTGTATGATTCCACTTCTATAAGGTACCTAGAATAGAAAAATTCATAGAGGGGCTTCCCTGGTGGCACAGTGGTTGAGAGTCCGCCTGCCGATGCAGGGGACGCGGGTTCGTGCCCCGGTCCGGGAGGATCCCACATGCCGCGGGGGCGGCTGGGCCCGTGAGCCATGGCCGCTGAGCCTGCGCGTCCGGAGCCTGTGCTCCGCAACGGGAGAGGTCACAGCAGTGAGAGGCCCGCGTACCGCAAAAAAAAAAAAAAAAAAATCATAGAGACAGAAAGCAAGGTGAAGGTTTACCAGGGGCTGGGGGGAATGGGGAGTTATTGTTCAATGGGTACAAAGTTTTTGCTTGGGGTGATGAAAAAGTTTTGGAAATGGATAGTGGTGATGGTTGCACAACATTGTGAATGTACTTAATGCCACTGAATTGTACACCTAAAAATAGTTATTATGGTAAAATTTATGTTATATATATTTTACCACAGAAAAAGGAATTCCATCTCTATTCATATCTTGAAAAACATTAAGGGGAGCCCATAATGTTTCCCAAAGCCCACAGGAGCATGTTAGAATCTCTTCGCTCTGGTGCCCTCTGCCCTCTCACCCCACGCGCACGGCCGCCCTCTCCTCCGCGTTCACCTTACCACCGGCCCCGACTCTCTCAGCACTTGATTAGGTAGATTGGCTTAGCCTCACTCCCAGCAAGAAAGAATGCTTCCTTTGGGCTGGGAAAGGAGAGGGAGGATGAGGCTGGCTATGAACGACTCTTTGACAGTGGAAGGGCTGTGGTCACATCCACAGTAATCATTTTCTTTCCCCCCATCACACAATGGAGACCTGAGTACTCAGTTTCCTCTACCCCGGAATAACCTCACCCTTTCATGGTCACGCCTAGCACTTTCCACCCCTCTAATGATTCTACACCCGTCAGATCCAAGTACAGTGAAGTCACTGAGTACCAGCTATATGCCAAGCACATTACAGACCTTTTCTATAGTCCTTATAACAATCATGCAGCTAAGCATTATTATCACCATTTTTCAGGAGACTGAGGCTCAGATATGTCAAATGACTTGCCCAAGGTCACATAATCAAAAAGCGTCAGGCCTTGGATTCAAACCACTACACTAAGTTGCTGCTAGTTCAAGACTGGCCATATTTCTGGGAAGTTTTCCAAAGCAAGGAAACTGAGGTGATGGAGATCAAGCGACCAGAAGGGTTACTAGCAAAGCAGGCTTTTCTGGTTCCCCAGGTCCCTCCTCCTCCACTCAAACCCGTCAACTGCCTCCCTTCTCCTCACAAAATGTCATCTACTGAGCCCCAAACTCTCAGCTGAGTCTTCTTGGCAACTAAAATGAATACACACGTTGCAAACTATTAAGGTGACCACAGCTATGCGGGGAGAGCTCAGTCCAGCTTTGGAGCCACTTTTGACTGACCCCGGGGAAGCGGCCCCTCCCCACCAGTGGCGCATCCCTGCCTCCCTCTGACTGCCACTTCCCAGCGCCCTCATGGCTCCCGCTGGCCCCGACTGTGCGCCACTGTTGGTGTCTAAACTCACTCCTTCATCCGAGGCGCCAAGTAGCTGCCCTGCAGTTATCTCACTGGACCCAGACCGAGGGTCGAGTTTATCCCACGGACAAGTCTCTCAGGCTCTGGGATTTTCAGCTCGTCCCTTGGCCTCCGTGTCTGGCTGCACCCAGATGTGGCAAAAACAGGCACTGTCTCTCTTCAAACTCCGACAATCCACGGCCAAAGCTCGTGAGATGTGTGACAATAGGGCCAAGTGAAGAAAAGAGGGATCTAAAACTATAAACACAGGGTAAACTCAACAAAACCCACAGAGGGAAGAAAATACTTCAAAAAACTTTGGCTTCTCTGCAAAGAATTTTTCCTGGGTTTTTTCTTTAACCAAATTTTCTACTTCAAGCAAACATTATTTTTACAATTAAAAAAGATGGTTCACTAGAAATACCATTAGAAATGTTCAGGGAAGTCATGGTCTATTCATGTGCAGAAGAAAAGATAAGAGAAAAAATCAGAGATAAATGAGGATTACTTCTGAGTTGGCATTTTAATTTTATTAAGTAATTAACATTGAATTTCCTTCATTTTCTACTGTTCTGTTTGCCAAAACAGAACATTACATTTATAAAGAATGTGGACTCATTCTTGAAGAGTCATTACATTTATGATCAGACAAAAATAAAACCCTGCTTCTTTTATTCCTGTCAGGAAGTCCTCTCATTCATCTCTCTCTGGAAGAGGGGAGGGAGAATTTAAAAGTGACTTCTAAAGGTCTTCCCTGGTGCCATTTCCAGTGGTACCTCGGTTGGAACCTATGAGAAAAAGTTCCTTCATAATGACGTCAACCTTGCTTTTTAAAAAAAGCCTCTAAAACTTATGAAAAACACAGTTGATGTGAATCATATGTCTGAGTGGCCGAGTTCCCGCTAAGCTGGGAGAGCACACAGATGTGCAGGACAGAAATTCCGCACAGCAACTATTCCTCCCCGAAGCTGTTGAAGGTAAATAGCCCGGCCCTTGTCGATGTCTCTGCCTGAAGTGTGGGCTGCAAAATCCCCATCTCCCTCCATCCTCCCGCTTCAGTCTACCTTTTTTCTAACCCACCGCCTTGTCAAAAAGGAACAGGATATGACGCTAATTATTTACATTTGTTGACTTGTAGTTTCTACTTTAACATGTGACCTAATATCTTAACCACTTGTTTGCATTTTAAAACTCCCATCTTCCAGTTGTGTTAGGAATTTCAGGCATCAGCCAGCAGGTGCAGTAATATTTGTGTTGGGGGATAGGGGGATGAGTCCTGGAAGTAAATGGGATTTAGATCTCCTGGGACCTGGTGGGTTGGTCAGAAGGAGAGGTGCTGGGCCTCTCACCGGGTAGGCTCCCCACTCCTCTGGAAGACAAGCTGAAGCTGGTGTGATTCCAGCTGCTTGGGGAGAATGAGGCATCTTTTGTCCAACATCTGGAGCCCACCCTTCCAGGATGAGTCCACCAGGTACCACTCCCACCACCTTCCCTCTGCTCCCCTTCTCCCACATTAACCCCTTTCCTCAGAGTTTCCCAGCATGGTGCTTCTTTAGGTGGCATTCAGTGAGATGTCAAACTACAGCCTGACTTGTCTGCCAACCTGAAAACCTCATCATGTTTCATGTGGCATTTTGGCCTCTAACGTTTCCAACCACAAAATATGTACTTAAATTGCAGCCTCTTCCTTGGTAGAGATTTTGCCATAAGGTTCCTTCCCCGTTGTGAATAGAACCTCTTCCCTTATTCCTTTTCCAGACTCAAAAGTGCCTGAATGGATTGTATCTTGTAAGCAAACACTTGCAGGCAGAACTGACACGTTAAGGTATGTAACCTAATTGTACCAGCTGGTAGATAGTCCTTTTACACTTACTCTAGTCATACCTCATCTTTATATAGTACATAATTCAAGTGTTAGAAGAAGAGATTTCATACGATTGAATCAAGACCTCATCCTCTGTTCTTGTGGAGGTCCACTTCTCTCCCTAATACTCCAAGGGGCTCCTTTTCTCAGAATCTGCTCTCGGAGTTTAGATATCTACTGACATATTGATTTCACATGTATCTCACAATTATGGCATGTCTCTTCCCTTCTCTCCTGATAAGGAACTTGGGCCCACTCACAACTTTTTAAAAAAGTCATTGCATATCCCTATGGTTCATTCTCTCCCCTCATTCCTAGTCTTTAATCAAATGTCTCCTCACCAGAGCATTCTGTGGTCATCCTTGTTAAAACTACACTCAGATCCTCCTCCCCCAGAACTCCCAGTTCCCCTGCTCCTGCTTTATTTTTTCCATAGCTCCATCTGTTTCTGGCACACTGTACACTTATTATATGTATTGTCTGTCTTCCCTCACTAGATTATAAACTCGACATGGGCAGGACTTTTAGCCAGCTTAACTGCCTACTGAGTCCCCATCACCAAGAACAGTGCCTGGCACCAGAAAAGATGCTCAATAAATATTAGTTGAGTGACTAAACTTACAGTAGCATGGCACATTGGCTGAAAATGTGGAGTGATTACCACTCACAGTGTGTTTCTGGACCAACAGTATATCACCTGGGAACTTGTCAGCAATGCAGAATCTCAGGCCCACCCTAGACCTTCTGAATCAGAGTCTGCATTGAAACAAGACTCCCAGGTAACACATATGCACATCAAAGTCTGAAAAGCACTGATCTGTATCACAACAATGCAAACAACTTAAACTGGGATCTTGGACAACCCTGTTCTTAAGAGACATTCTTATACACAAGAAATAAGTAACAGGGAGTCTCTGGGGAGGGGACCTGGTTGGCCAATGGGATAGGGATGGAAGGAAGAAACTATTCCCTAGGAATCATTTTGTGCCTTTTGCATGCAATTAGTAGCTATTGATAAGTGATTAAATTGATTACTTGTGAGATAAATAGTACATAATAAAAGGCCCTCTGCTGTTTCTCCACGGGATGTTTCTCCCCGGCCTTCCTTCTCTGTAGCCTGGTGTCTTGCTGCTTACTATCATCTGCCACCCCAACTCTCCCTCCAGACCCATGTAAAGAATATGTCTCCGCTGCTACCCACTTAGAAGGCAGAAAGGACTACAGAAGGTTGAGTTTTAAAGAACAATTTCATTGCTTTTTTTTTAGATTCACATAAGAGAGAATAAAACAGAAATGAAGGAGGCTGAAAACTTCACATTCTAACAAACATGGATAAGAATAACAGATGCGGTGTGGATGCTCTGCTCTCTCTCACATAACACACTTCAGACGTGTGTGCGCGCACGCATGTATACAAACACCAATGCTCCCAAAAAGCACCCAAAAAAGACACAAACTTGCCTCTGCTTTCCTGTCATCTTCCCTCATCTCCCCTCAGAGTGGGGGCTGGCCAGGACCCCAGGACTCCATGGTAAGCACCAGGGCCACCAGGAAGAGAGGCAGCAACAACAGGCAGGTTCATGAGGTCCACCAGCTACTTGGCAGTTGTCGCCCCAGTACCCGGACAGCAGCCTCACCGCCCCCTGCATGGAGGAGGACTCAGTGAGATCCCTGTTGCAACTCTCTTCCCACTGGCACCTGCTACCTCCGCCTGTCCCCCCCTTGTCTCACTGCACAAATGGAGAGTGAGGCGCCTCTGTGCCCACAGTAGGGCCAGGGGCTCAGCCAGGCATGGGGGACTCCAAAAGGGGAGGAAAAGGCGTGGCGTCTCACAAGAAGGCTGTGTCTCAGCCCAGGATCCAGCCCAGCCAAGGTGGACAAGAAGAGATGTGAATGACTCCTCCCAAGGGACAGCTGGGGCCCTGGCCCACCAGGAGACAGCCCCACCAGACGACGTCTACTGCCCCCAGACGTTGGGACAACTCGCAGCCCTGCCCAACACCCATCAGCTGAGGAGCTCAGCCCCCACTGGTGGGCTCCGGTCAATTCGCTGAAAATCAAATCACTGAATATCAACTTGCCAAGTTCCCTGATTTGGTGAGGATTTTTTCAGACTTTCTGGGGGTTTGCCTCCCCTGCCACTTTATTTTATTTATTTATTTATTTATTTTTTTGCGGTACGTGGAGCCTCTCTCACTGTTGTGGCCTCTGCCGTTGCAGAGCAGGCTCAGCGGCCATGGCTCACGGGCCCAGCCACCCTGCGGCATGTGGGATCTTCCCGGACCGGGGCATGAACCCGTGTCCCCTGCGTCAGCAGGCGGACTCTCAACCACCGCGCCACCAGGGAAGCCCTCTCCTGCCACTTTAAATGCAAAGGATCAGATTTCCCTTAAATGCAATCTCCTGCTTTCCTTATTTGTGCAGATTTACATGTGTTCCAGCTCCTGAGTTGATCATACAAATACCCTCAACTGGGTCAAGGAAGGCATCACAGCCCCTTCACAAGCGGGAACAGAGGTGCTACAGGGGCAGGACCCAGAGTGGGCTCCAGCTTGGCAAAGAAAAACTCAGAAAAATACTCAATGATTTCTTAATAGTGGTTATCTAGGGGTTGGAATTCCTTCTTTCTAACAGGTGAGTTTTTCTTTCTTTCTCACACATTTGTGTATTACCATAATTATTCACAGTGATTTACTTTTACGATGAGCAGAAATAATTCTGGCAGCTCCCTTTGTTCATGAGATCATATATCAAGGCCAAAACAATGTTATAAGGGCGACTCCATTCTCAGACCACCATGATCATTTCACGTTCCCCAAGACTTTTTCCACTTTTATCATCTGCAACCATGTCTCTCCAGTATTCCAGAATTTGCTCTATGTTTTTTCCTTCACTCATCCTCTTTGACTACCTAAAATCTGATGAGCTAAAATGTGCCCCTTCCAGCATGCCTGGTGAACACCCTCCTTGTCCCAATTGTGTTACTTTATGAAATTACCCCCTCCTGTCCCTTTTGTTGTGTCAGAGGTGTCACACTTTTGTTTCTCTATCTCTCATTACTTTCATAAAAGACTAAGGGTGAAATGCAATGAAACAGTTGTTCGGAAACTTTTTTGAAAGCAACAAACTCTTGTTTAGAATGCAAACTCTTATTTAGGCTTTCCCACAAGTTGAGAAGCTGACGTGCGTTTTAGAGTGGCAGACCCTGGACTCCCCACTCCCAGTAAGCACATGGGCTGCCTCTCTCCAGCCCCCATTTCTCCCTCAGCCCTGAGGAGGCATCTTCTGCAGTCTGTAGTCATAAATTACTCAAATACCCGCATGGACACTGACTTGGCCCAAAGTGAACTGGCAGCTGCCAGCAGCGCCACCATGCGATGGCTCCGAGTGGCTGTTCATCGTGTGACATACCCAAAATCCGATGTGGCCCATAAGAGATGGCCAAGGGAAGTCACTGGAGAATGCTGAAAGGTGACTCTCAAGTGAAAAGGGGCAAAGTGGAGGGCTGTACGGGAGGGAGTTTTCTCTTCAAAACCCAGGTGTATCAGGACCACCCCCATTTCTCCTCTGACCAGAGCCCGTTTTACCTTCCGTCTCTTTCTGCCGGAGAAGCTCGGAAGCCCAGTCAAACTCTCTGCAAAGCAAAAGGCCTGACTGACCCCAGGTAACAGATCAAATTTTAAATCCTACCAGCAACCGTTCTCAGACAGTATAATACTCAGCAGAAATGCCAGCCCGGGCAGCTCACTGGAAACTCGTGTCCAAATCCTGCCTCACATTGCCTGAGCTCTTGAAGCTCTATTCCCATCTCAAAGACGGCCCAAGCCCCTCTGCGGAACCCGGGCGTGCCAGCCCACTGCTGTGTCATCCTGTCCCCTTCCCCGGGTCTCCAGGAGCTGGCGGCCCTCTCTCTCCCTGCCTACCCTCAGACCCTTCTCCACTGGGGCTCACTCAGGCCCCTGGTCACAAAGAAACAACCACTAGCCCAAAGACTGGAAAAAAACGTTTTAATAAATACAAAAATCTCCAATAATGACTCTGCTCAGCTCAGGGGCAGCAGGAGTGAAGTGGGGGGGACCCTTGGTGCTGAGTGAGGATAAATTAAAAATCCCAACAAGCCAGTGACATTATGTACAGAAGGAAAGGGGGTGGGGGCTTCCAAGGCAGAGGCGAGAGGGCGACAAGGCCGAAGTTGGAGTGGACATGGCATTGGTCGGCCCTGGCTACCCCTCCCCCTTGTGGAGTTGTGGTTCCCAGAGGTAGTGGGGGAGGGAGAAGAGGCAGAAAAGGGCCGAAGGCACTGGATTCCCCGCAGGAGAATGTGGGGTCCCCAGCGCCCCTCCTCCCCCAGCCCAGGCCCCATCCTCTTGGTCACGCGGCCTCTTCTGGCTGCTCCCTAGGAGCCTTCAGCTTCTTTCTCCGGCTCTGGAACTGTCCTGGTGTCTGCAACTGCTGGAGACAGAGGGAGTGAGCTTTAGAAGAGGAGTGAGGGAGTGGGGCGGCAGGCAGGGCACAGCAGAGCTCCTCTGTTCTGGTCCCAGAAAGATCAGAATGTTTTCAGCACGTCAGCACACACCAGTTGCCTGACTTTAGCCTAGCTGCCTGATTCCTCTGGGCGTCAGAAATCTCATTCCTAAAGAAAAGGTAATCACGAACAAGTCCACAAGTTTGCTGTGACGGGGGGACGGGGTGGCACTTGTGCAGCAGTGGGCCCTATTCCCGCCACACGGCAGGGGCTCCCTTCCCTCCCCAGGCGTCCCACAGGCAGCCCAGAGCTGCTGCCCCAGGCCCCTCACTTACACCGCCGCCGGGCTGTGCAGTGGGAACAGCAGCGGCTCTCCTTCCCTGGGCCGCAGGACAGTGGCAGTGAACAGTCATCCCGCTCACAGTGGGGCACCCCTGCCTGGTGCAGGACAGACCAGATCCTGAGGGTCCCTGAGGCGCTGGGGCACAGCGGCCTTCAGCCTCTTGGGGGAAGCCCACCCCCAGGAGCCTGCCCTCCCTGGGAAGTTCCCCTCCCCCAGGCCAGGCCCCCAATGCCCGCCTCACACAAGCCCTCACTTACCCCACATCTGCAAGTGATACAGCTCATCTCCCCAAAGGGGGGCACCGAAGGGTGCCAGCTCTGGCTCTCCGGGAACCACTGCCCTGCAAAACGGCAGCCCCGGGGCCCATCAGCCTGCATGGGGTCCCCCAGTTGGGGGTGGGCCCCTGACCCCACTGTTGGCAGGGAGAGAAGGAGGGAAGGAGGAAGAGGTCAGTAGATGTGAGCTCTGTGAGGGCCATCCAGGTTTTATTTGTCACCCAGCAGTTTCTGGCACTTAGTAGGTGATAAATTTGGATGGATGGATGGATGGATGGATGGATGGATGGATGGATGGATGGATGGATGGATGGATGGGTGGGTGGGTGGGTGGATGGATGGGTGGATGGATGGGTGGATGGGTAGATGGATGGGAGAGGAACTGGATCCCTTCACAGCCCACTAACACATGCACATTCTTTCCAGCGCATGTAGATCCCTGGCTCCAGGCTAGGCACAGAGCAATGCCGGGTAAATACTGACTTAGCTGAGACATCCATTCCATCCACCCTCACTAGGCATCCCCTCACCATGCAACCCCCCGACAACCCAGGACAAGGACAAAAAGCCTTATCTGCCCCAAGAAGCCTCAGTGCCCACCCCCCTCACCTGGACACTGTTTGCAGCAGTCAGTGGGGTTGGCACGGACAGGCTGGGCACAGGCCAGCCGGGGACACTGCACCTTCTCACAGTGCACCTCTCCAGTGCCCCCCTGTAGGGAACCATTGAGTGAGGGGTATCAGGAAAAAGGAGGAGCACATAAGCCTCCTGCTTCCTCCCTCTCCTTTCCCATACCTCCAAAGTAATACATCCATGGCCTTTTAGTCAGAGGCCCTGGGCTGGAGATTTTTATGTACCTGAACTCAAATCCTCATTGTGGCCCTGCAAGGTAGGTGCTACCACATCTGTTCATGGGAAAGGAAAGTGAGACTCGGGGACGCACAGAATGTGCCCAGGGTTACATGGAGCTAGTCAGCCGGCAGAGCCAGAGTTCACACCCAAATCAGCCCGTGCCCTTTTCCTTTCTAGGAAGCCAGCTCTCAGAGCCCAGGGAACTCTTCTCATGTTATTTTGATCCTTGAGCCCTCCTCACCGAGACTGGGCTCTCCTCTCCTTCCAGCCCCCTCCCCAGCTCTGCAGACCCGCTGGGTTCCAGCACCAGAGAAGACTGGGTGGCCATACCTTGCAGGTGCAGACAGCACACTTAATTAAGCCAAATGGGGGCACGACAGGATGCCACCGGGTGCCCGCTGCCCGCCAGCTCCGGTCGCCATCAAAATAGCAGCCTGGTGGGGGACAGTGCCCAGCTGCCATTAGCACTGAGTTCATTGGCTGGGCCCACAACCAAGGACTGAGCCTCAGGCCAACCCCACAGTAGTCTAACCGCAGGGCCCACTTGTGGGCCAGTGAATCTGATGAAGCCTATCAGGTGTCACTTGTAACCTGTGCCCCTCAGCCTCCCTCCACCCCCATAAACACTCTCCGCCTCCCACCCCCACCCCCCGGTCCCACCCCACAGCTCCTCTGGATTCCCTACCCCTCCACACCCACTTCTACTCACCCTCTCCAGGGTCCCTGTTCTTCGGCAGCCCCGGCAGGTCTCCGACATCTTGCTTCTCTGTGGATCCAAAGTAGTGAAAGCAGACGGTGGCCCCCTCCTTCCCTCTGCAGAGGCCTCACGCCCACACGGTGGACCCTCCATTACCCTCTCCACTCCTGCAGGGCACTCACCCGGGCACACAGGGCAGCACTGATCCGGCACCTGCACCGGGCTTGGGCAGCTGGGTGGCGGGCACACCATGGGGTCACAGATCACCGTGCGTCTCTACGGGGAGAGGTTGGGGGTTGACTGCGATCCTGACCCAGAACCCAGGCCCCAGTGTGCCCTTCCAGGGCCTCTTACCTGGCAGGTGCAGAGCGAGCAGAGCGGGTCATAGTTAGGAGCCCAGCGAGCCCCATGGGGGCGCTGCTGCCCCTCGAAGAAGCAGGTGTTAGGGTCTCGGAGCCGCCCGGGGCCACCAGGTTTCACTGGCGCTGGGGCATCTGGGCCTAGCACAGCGGGCAGCGCGGCCACCTCGGCCACCGCTGCATCCAGAGCCCCGGGCACCCGCACTTCTTTGGCCCCTGCTGCCGCCAGGCGCAGGCCGCCCGCCTCGCACTGGTTGGCGATGTGCACCTGAGAGGAGAAGCAGGTTGAGGCAGCGCCCGGGCTCCCCCTTGCGTCTCCAGCAGCAGCGGCCAGTCAGCCCAAGACACCCTGAGCACCCCTGCGCCCCAGGAGGATGTTATTATCCACGGCAATCATCCCAGCTGCCAAGGACAGATGGTCAGCTACTAGCCTCATTAAGTACCTCGTCTGGCTTCATCCTCCCAACCAGCCAGGAGGGAGTGTGTGTGATTCTACCAGCCCCGGGGTTCAGAGAAAGCAAGGGACTGACTAAGGCACACAGTGCTAGCCCAACCCTGGACCATCCCCACCGGCCCGCACTGCCTGCCTACCTGCCCTCGCAGCTCCCCTTGGGGACTACCCTTGGTGGTGATCAGCAAGGAGGCAGAGCCCTGTGCTAGGTGCCGCAGCAGCTCAGGCTCCAGATCCTTCACCACGCCCTGGGCCTGTGAGTAGACAGAATCAGGGACGGGAACAAGGCACTCTAGGGCTGAGCTTACCATTCCCAATTCTCAGGTAAAGACACTGAGGCCCAGGGAGATTAAGTAAGGCCTCCAGGATAGCAAAGCCCAGCAGCTATGGTGTAGAGCTCAGAAGCCAGGTCTCTCTAGCCCCGATTCCATGGCAACCCACCCCACGTCGGGGGCTTGGTCCATCCCACATACCCCTCTGGAGGTTTAGGATATTACATACTATCCAAGAGATCCCACCAGAGTAGGATGCAGGAGAAAGGATGGATAATAAAAGGCTGAGTCAGATTCATACCCGGGTCTGTCTGACTCCTGAGGCTGCCTGCTCTCTGCTTCTCCTGCTAAAGGCCCACACAGCCTTTCATGCGAGAAAGTAGATCTTTTCCAAACTGCCTCCCACCATCACGTCCTCACCTCTGGGCCATAGAATCCCTTCAGCAGCCGCCGGGGCCCTGGCATCCCAGGAGGCCCGAGGAGGTGGGCAGTGATGGTGCCCTGTTCTGAGCCACCAAGCCCAGCCAGCAGCACTTCATAGTGCAGGTGACAGTGGGTATCCAGGGAGAGCCAGGCATGCCCTGCTGCCTGGCTCTGCACGGGGGGCAACACCAGGGCTCCTGCCAGGGGCACAGGTAGTGCTGGATCCAGACAGAGGAGAGGTGACAGATGAGAAGGTGGCCTAGAGCAGAGACTCAATCCCGGCATTCCCCGTCTCCCCCAACACGGACTCCACAAGCTGCCAGGCACTGTCCACAGGCCCAGGGCTGGGGCAGCAGCAAGTGAGAGCCCTGCACCGTGTGTGGTAACAGGGAGGGTCTCCCGGCAGGGCCACCCTATACATCCCCACCTTCTCCAGATGCCAACTGGAGCTCAGGCACAGAGGAAGACACCACGCCAGACTCTGGCCCTCTGGCACCATCCCTCACATGCTTGAGTCACAGGTTAGAGGACACCAAAGGGCAGGCAGACCCCTGGAGCACTCACTATCATGGCGGGCGCTGTGCCCACTGTAGGGCAGGGCAGCCACGTGCCCCCGCAGCTCTCCATCTGGGAAGTCCTTGGTGCCCACGTTCAGGAACAGCTCATTCTGCAGCAGCATATGAGCCCCCCGGGCACCCAGCCCAGGGCAGACACCCACAGCCTGGGGGGCAGGGAAGGGTGAGCCCCAGCTGTAGCCTGCCAGGTCCCAGATGAACCCCTCCTCAGCTTTCACACAGGCCCAAGATTCTGAACCCTTTGCATGTTTTGTGCCCCCACTAAACCCATACACACTTCCTCACACCAGTAACACTGGATAAGAACCTGGCAGGCCCAGGTTCAAGTCCCTTCCCTGCCACTTCCTACCTATGCAACCATCTTGAGGAGTTATTTAATCTCTCTGATCCTTCACTTCGCCATCTATAAATGAGTACCGTGAGGGCCAAAAATAACAGAAGCAAGACAACCAGTACAGTTTGTGACACATAGAAAGGTTCAATAAATGGCAGCCACCGCGATCATGTTTACTATTACGTGATCTGCTGCACTGGTCTCCCTGTATAACTCCTTCCACTTAACATGAGCTTCCTGAGACAGGGGCCACATCTGATTTTCTTTGTACTGCAGTCTTTAGCCTGAGACTCACTAAAAATTGTGTCCAGTGAATCAATGCATCAGTGAGAGAGCCTGTGAGTGCGTGAATGATGCAGAACATCCCTGCTCATCCAACATGGCTTCCCACAGCCCCCTGCACTGTCAGCTCTGGTGCCTGGGACCTGTGGCTCTGCTCTGCCTGAAGCACTCACCATGTATCCTCCCGGCTGGAGTCCAGCCATGTGGCACAGGACAGTGTGCTGGTTCCTCCGCTGAGGCTTGGTCTCCAGCGTCATGGCCACCACCTCGCTGCCTGTACCTACCACCTGTACCTGGAGGGCAGGGTCAGGGAGGGCAAACTGGAGTAGCAGAGAAGGCCTGGGCCCTGAACCATTGCAGGCCAAAGCCCCGCCCTGCTCTGCTGCCCTCCCACCTCCTCCATCCCCCAACTCTTACTTGGTAGATCAGGGAGCCATTTCCTAGCAGTGTAAGGCTGGCTGAGCCGGCTGCACCTGTCTGAACGGGGATTAGGGCATCGGCCCCACAAAGGACACTTTGCAGAACTGCAGAGGGGCAAGACAGGTGGAGGCAGGCTTGCTGCATGGCCATTCACACCCCCAGCCCCCAGGATCCCCCCTATATCCCCCCAGCCCCTCCTCTGGCACTTCTCTGTGCCTCTCAGTTGTGTGTGCCCGGGGTGCCAGGTTTCGCCCTGCCTCACCATCACAGCTCTGCCTGGCAGCAATGTGTCCACTGATGCGCGGCCCTGACCCACTTGCCCTCTCCAGGGCCATCTGCAGCTCCCCCAGCACCAGCCAGTCCATCTCCTGGGCTGTCAGGTTGGGCAGCACTTCAGCAAAGCCCGGCTCCTGGGGGCAGAGCAGGGTATGGTGGGCACAGCAAGAGGCCAGAACCGGTGGCAGTAAGAGCCAGACCCTTGCTCACCTGGGCTGAGGCATTGACCTGGAGCTCTCGCAGTAGCTTCCCCTGGTGTAGAATCTGGAGCCGCAAGGGAACCTGGGCTGGTCCTGCAACAGCCGCACATGTGGATACCTCTGAAACATAGGTGATCTCCCTACCCTCCTCATATGTGCTGCCCCCATTCCACTTACCCCCACTCCTGGCTTCCAGCAGCCCACGGAAGAGCAGCAAAAAATGCAAGGAGTCCTCTGTGTCACTGAGCGTGAGGAGGGCAATGCCCCCTATGCCCTGCTGTGGGGGGCCTTCCAGGGTCAGGATGGCACTGAAGGTCTCTGGGGGAGAAAGGACCATGAGAGCCCACCAGAAAGTCCCCTCCTCAGCCCACTCCATTCCTGGGGGTAGAGAAGACTCCAAACTTCACGTCCAGGAGCTGTTTGCTCCCCTCACCTGCGGCCAGGGCCCGATGCCGGATGAGAGGCCCCCAGACCTCCCCTGAAGGATGACTGGGTGTCACGAGTGCCACATGCAGCTGTTCTGCCCTAAGGAGCCGCAGAGACAACCGAGGCACTGCTCGCCACACCCCACAGACCTGGAACAGAGAGATAAGAAGACTCTACTCAGAATGCAGGACAGGCCTGCTGAGAGGCCCATGTCTCGTGAGGAAGGAATATGGGAAGCTGCCCCCAGGCCCTCCTAGGAAGTTTGAGAAGGGGCCCTGGAGCCAGATGCCAGGGTCCAAATCCTGGCTCCACCACTTACTAGCTGTGTGACCTTGAGCAAGTCACATTCTGCTACTGAGCCTCAGTTCCCTCATCTGTAAAATGGGCATCATAATGTCAGTGCCTTTCTCCCACTGGGCTGTTGTGAGGACCCAAGCAGGTAATGCAGAACATGCTCTCAGCACAGCGCCCAGACTGGATAAGCACTCATAAACGGCATCATCTCACCAGGCCATCTTGGGTAGGGGCTGCAGGGTGTTCAAACAGGATGCTGCCAGTGGAGTCTGAGAAGCGGATTCGGGTAGGGCGGTCCAGCCTGGTAATAAGAGTCCCCTGAGCACGGACTCCGAGCCTGAGCCAGAAGCAGCCCCTCCAGCCTCTCCCAATTCTCCCTCCCTCACCCCCAGCGGACCCCTCCTCCCTCCTTCCCCTTTCTCACCGCCGGTAGGAGATGGAGAACCGCAGACTAGAGCGCAGCAGAGACACTCGGGCCCGTGCCACCGCTTGCGACCTTGGCCCTGTCAGCAGCGCCACGAAGTCTGTGAGGGAAGGAAGATATCCCTAGTGCCGTCACCCGCTGCTGCAGCCCGGCCCCAACCATGACCCCGGTCCTCACTTGCGCAGCCCCTGCCTACCCGTGTGGCCATCTCCACGCCCCCGATCCTCAGCTCCGGGCTCCCCGCGGTCGCTGTAGCTTCGGTGCTCTGGGTCCCGCGGATACTCGAAGGCCAGGCCCGTTGGCTGCTTTTCCGGACCGCTGCGCTCTGCACCGGGGGTGGGGGATGCGGGTTTCAGCTGGGCACGAGGAGGGCCAGTTGGCCGCTCCCTTCGCTCCATCCGCGTGGCCCAGGACCAAGCATCGCGGCCCTGCTGCCCTCCTATCACCGCGGAGCGGGCCTTACCCTGGGGGCAGGTCTGGCAGCAGTGTCCGGGCAGCTGGCGCGGCTGCCCGCAGGCCAGGGCTGGGCACTCGGGTTTGATGTTCTTGCAGCTGACCCTGCCCGTGCCCCTTGCGCGGCGACCCCATTGAGGCTGCTCTTAGAGAAGACGGGAAAACCGAATGAGGGCAAGACGCTGTTGGTGAGACTCAAAGGCGAGCAGAGAGGAGGCACGGGACCAGGGCAAGGTCCTTCCACGGGGTGAGACTGCTCTGCTACATACAAGCTGCATAACTCTAGACAAGTCACTTAACCTCGACGGGCCGTAGGGTCCCTATCTGAAAAAGGGGAGTAACGATAGTATCTATCTAGCATGGTTGTACTAGGAGTTAAGCGAGAGACAGACGAAATGGAGCTGGCAAAGAGCCTGACACACAGTGGGTGATCAATAATAGGCAACACCTGAGACTTGAAGGGGGCTCTTCCTCCCCGCTTCCTCCGTCAGAAAAATATCCCAAGTATCTGCAGACTGACTTCTCTTTCTTCAGCAACTCCGAGTCCCTCCGACCTCCCAAGACCCCAGCGGTCCCCGACCCGCGAGGGACCCGGCCACGGCCATTGGGTCCACTCACCGCCTCGCAGGCACACAACACGCAGCGCATCACCCCGAAGGGCTCCCCCAGGTCCGGGTGCCACGTCTCGTCCAAGGCATAGACCTTCCCGCCGAAGGAGCAGCCTACGGGGACGGACTTGGCTGGCGGCAGCTGTCCCGCTCCTACCGTGTACCCGCCCCGGGCGCTGCCGGCCGGGCCCCGGGTCCCCGGACGCGACGCGCCTCGCGGCCCCCGCCCACCCCTCCGGGCCGCCCGCCGCACCGAGCCACCTGCACCCGGCGCCCCCTCCGGGCGGGCGCAGACTTGCCCCGAGCAGGACTCCCCGCCCGCGCCTCCCCCGGGGCGTCCACCTACCTGCTGCTCCCCGAATGGGCAGCGGCTCCTTCTCGGGCCGGATGGGCAGCGCTGGGTGCTCGGGGCCGGCGCCGCGGGCCGGCCGGGAGCAGAGCAGCAGCAGCCCGAGGAGCAGCAGCGGGGCCGGCGGGGCCGGGAGGCTCGGCATGACGCGAACGGGACAGCTGGGGAGGCGGGAGGGAGGAGGGAGCTGGAGAGGGAGGAGGGAGGTGGGAGGAGGGCCGGGCCGGGGGCGGTACGGCGGGAGGGGGCCGGGGCCAGGGCGCGGAGTCGGCGCCGGGCCGGGCGGGGCGGGAGGAGCGGCCGGGAGGAGCGCGGGCGGGCTGGCGGCCGCTGACCCGGGCCGTACGCGGCTCTAGTGCCCCGGGCGACGGCTCTGGCCCGTTTTATGCCCCGCGCCCGGCGCCCCGGCCGGGGGCCTCCTCCTCAGCAAACGGGGCGGCGGCGGCGGCTCGGCGAGGGGCCGGGCTGAGCCCGGGGGGTCCGGCCCAGCAGCAGCGGCCCGGATCGCGAATGGGGGAGGGGAGGGAGGGGCTGGAACCGGGCAGGGGAGGAGGGAGGGGCTGTAGGAGAAGGGGGAGGGGAGGGGGAGGGGGGGGGCCAGGGGGCGCAAAGA
>NW_006796752.1:3520230-3526841 GCF_000442215.2 Lipotes vexillifer | reverse complement strand
AGGCGGGTCTGGAGCCCCCCCCCTTCCAAGCTGGACCAGGAGGTGCGAGTCCGGCCCAGGATGGGAGCCCCAGACCAGGGAGGGGCAGACTGCCCGAGGCCTGGGCCAGCCACTGGGCTAGGACTAGGTTCCTGCAGGAAGGATGAAGAATTGTCTTTAAGGATGACTACGTGCAGAAAAGGCCCGTCAACTCGTCTTCGCCTGACGCTGGGCCCACAGCACCTCTCAAACCCCACACCACTCTCGCTGCCTAGCCTGTGTCCTACCTCTTCTCTGAGCTCTCTCCTCATTCTACTGTTCCTCAGGATAGGAACTTGGCCAGAAACAGATAGTATCCCCTTTCTGTCTGGTGACAGTGTTTCTCTCCCTACTGTTACCTGCGCTCAGGCCCATCCAACCATCATCATCCCCAGCCTGACGCACTTTTCCACACTCTTCCTTCACCCTGGGGACCCTCTGCCTCTCCACCCTACCCACAACCTCTTTTGTCTTGGTTTCCTGGTCATGACAGCCTCCCTGCCCCCTCCCACCCCCACTCTCCCACCATCCTCCCAACCATCCCGGCACCCTCCTTCCTAATCTTGGGAGGCATCTCGTCTGGCTGAACTGGAGAATTCTGGGATCTAGGCCATACTCTTTAGCAGACAGCCCCATCCTGGGGAGGAGGAGCAGGACACAGCCTGAGGAAGAACTGGGGGGGGAGGGGGTGATGGGAACAAGGTCAGGCCAGGAGGCCCCTGAGGACGGACTGTGGGGAGAGTGGGACTGAGGGGAAAGCAAAGGAACTAGAGCCAGGGCCAAAGGAAGAGGGGGGCCAGCAGGAGGTATTTGCGGGGGAGGTTCAGCAGCTGTCTTTCCTAAGACAGGGACACATGGGCCTGGTTATTCCTCTTGTCACATGTGGAGTGGTAGGAGATGGAAGAGGGAGAAAGACCGGGCAGGCAAAGAGGGCACTGGCACAGAGATAAGTGGGCTTAGCCATCGGAGCCACTGGGCCCCAACAGAGTGATACCTGAGCACAGCTTAATCCAGCACAGGCACCCCCTCAGCTTGAAGGCCTCTCAAACTGTCCAAACCGCTTCGTGGTAGCACTGACCCCTGACAGGGTCTTCTGTAATACAGGCGACACCCACATTCCCACTTGCAAAGGGGGCATAAGACATGACCCCCAGAGGGTTATTGGCGAGAAAAGCAGGAAAGCAAGAGTCCTAGTAGATTTTAGCAGCAGGTGTGGTGTCCAGGGAAAAGAAATTTGGACAGCCAGGAATTGAGAGACCCACCATTCTAAAGCCAGACCTCCGTGCCTCTTCCTCAGGGACAAAAGTGTCCTGCCGGAATCCTCCTGGAAAAAACCTGTTTCCCTCCCATCTTCTCCCCCAACCAGGTCCCAGATTTCCCATCTCCTGGGAAAGACAGAGCCCCCTGTTCAAATCCTCGGTGTGGTGTGCGTGGGTGGAGGATCTGGGGCTCCGCTAGTGAACCATGGTCCAGGCAGGGGCTCCAGGTCCTGCGCGGGTGGGAGGAGAAGGCGTCACTTCCGGGGGCCATTGCCAGTGTCTAGTGGCTCCCTGCTCTCTGATTGGGCAGAAGTGGCCCGGGCAGGCGTGTGACCCCACTGCCCTGGAGGGGCTATGCCCCAACGCCACCTGTTTTCCTACCCATCTGCTCCCCAGAGTGCCGCCTGCTCCGCACCTGGGTCCTGGAGCCCTTCTCCACCCGGTGAGTGGCAAGCAAGGTTTGGAGTTAAGTGAGGGTAGGAAGGACAGGAAAGAGGAATTGGGCTCTCTGCTGGGGGAGGGGCAGGCAAACTGGAACCTGCAGGCACTGACCTTTGTCGAGAAGAGTGTAGCCTTCCCAGAATGGGAGGAGCAGGACAGAGCAGGGGTAGGGGGTGGGGTGCTGGGTTCTGAGGGACTGATCACAGACTTGGTGGAATACAGCACAGTCGCGGCTGGCCCTAAGGAAAGGGGACATGGTCCCAGGGAGAAAATAAGAAAGGAGGTGTTTTTCTGGACTTAGGGAACATAGCACCAAGCTGGACACAGCCCCAATCCCCATTCTTACCCAGTCATTCCTAGTTAGCTCATGAGGTTCTGAATCCTGGGGCTGGAGAAGCTGGGCCAGGCAAGCCAGGGCACAAGGAGAGGGTAATGGGAGGAGGGCTCATGCATGTTGACAGACCTACAGGAAATCCCAATATTGAATCAGGTGCAGGCCTCTTTGCACAACTTGTGAAAGAAGGAGGAAGCCATGTGTGGGGTCCTGCAAAGGAACCGGAAGGGGTCTGCAGAGGGGGCAGGGAGGAAGGTGCAGGCTAGGAGACAGATATGGTGGGTGTCTAAGGCAAGGTAAGCCCTGCAAGGTGGGCATTATCTCACCCAGCCTGTGCTCATTCCTGGGCAACTTGCTTCAGGAAGGAAGTTCCAGGACTGTTAGCCCATCTCTTCACCTTGGATAACCCAGTATTTCAGAACTTAGAATGCAAAGAAAAACTCCAAGAGGCTTTGTATGTTGGGGTAAATAGAAAAAGAATGAGAGGTTAATTTCTCCTACACCACCTTCTCAATCTTTTAATCACTGACCTTTAGTAGTTAAGTTTCATTTTTGCCCAATTTCCCTCCTCAACCCCACTCCCTAAGCTACCCCTGAGCACATTGTACATGTTTGCTAGCTCCTTGTCCTGGCCCTGGATCCCATTTCCAATCTCTTCTCCAGGCTTGTGCCACAATACTTCCCTTCTCTATCCCCATCCCAGATTTTCTCCAACCAAACAGGGTTGCTCAGACTTTGAGGCCAATTAGATGTGTGTGTATATATCCTGTCCTGCAGCTCTCGGCAGGACGCAGGGGCACCAGAGCCACCTCAGACGTCCTGAGGAACCCTGACAAAGAGGAGATGCCGTACGCTACCTTCACAAGATGATGTGGGAGCAGCCCGACCTTTAGCAGTTCTAGGCTGGTCAGCATCTCACACCCTCCCAGCATCTGTTCCACCAGCCAGGCAGAGCGTTTTCCTTGAAACTCAAAAGTGTTCATTATTCCTGTCACTTGCAGGATAGATTCTAAACCCTCCTCCTTGGCCCACCTGTGCCCCACCTGTGCCCCACCCCACTCTGCCCAGAAGTGCAAGAGCCCAAGCCGCCTCCATGGCCCCAGGACGGATTCAGGGGAGAGGCCCCATACAGGGAGCCACTCCAACCAGACAGCCTGGCCAGAATGGAGCTGACTGGTAAGAAAACCCTTGAGAGACCTAGGGCCAAATCAGAACTTGGTAGAGGGGAAAGAGAAAGGAGATGTGCTGTGGTGCGGGGGCAGGGGGGACCTCAATCTCCCAGGAATAAGGCCTCTGAGAGGCAGATTCCCTGGATTTCAGGTCTGGGTCCTAAGTGGGAATTCCTGGACCACCACCCAACAATGATTTCTTCCTTATCCGCCCCTTTCAACCTCACCTCTCCTCATCTAAGAATTGCTCCTCGTGGTCATGCCTCTCCTAACTGCAAGACTAACTCTGTCCAGCCCGGCTCCTCCTGCCTGTGACCCCCGACTCCTAAATAAACTGCTTCGTGACTCCCATGTCCTTCACAGCAGACTGGTGAGAATCCCCAAGCACTCTCCCCACTATCCACCTAACTGGTGGGATACCCTGACTCCTATCACTTCCTCTCATTTCCTCCGATCACTACTCTTCTAATATTGTCTTCGGTAAGACCACCCCCCACCTAATTACCACCCCTTTACAAGGATTATGGTTTACAATCAAACCCTCTCTTAAAAGCTCTAGTCTGGGGCTTCCCTGGTGGCGCAGTGGTTGAGAGTCCGCCTGCCGATGCAGGGGACACGGGTTCGTGCCCCGGTCCGGGAAGATCCCACGTGCCGCGGAGCGGCTGGGCCCGTGAGCCATGGCCGCTGAGACTGCGCGTCCGCAGCCTGTGCTCCGCATTGGGAGAGGCCACGACAGTGAGAGGCCCGCGTACCGCAAAAAAAAAAAAAAAAAGCTCTAGTCTGGTTATATTTCATGGAAGCCTGTCCTGGTAATTCGGCCACCTCTATTTCAGCGCCCTCTCCACCATCCCCCCACCAATCTTTTTCAACAGAGCCAGTGCCCAGACGTTAACCCTTTGTCCACACCCATCCTGCTGCCTGCTGTGGACTTCAGCTTGGGAGAATGGAAAACCCAGACAGTAAGAAAAAGCCATCCTTTACCTTGGTTTCCCGAATCCTGTCTTCATGTGTTTCCTACTGATTCCCACGGATTTTTCAAAATTCCTGAGCTCCCTAAAAAGATCTCACCTTCAGCTTGGCCACCCTAACCCAACATCCATTCTACTATGGGGATATCCTCTGGACAAGATGATGGCTTGTGGTCCACTAAGTAAAATAGAGTCAAAGTTGACCACCATGAAAAGCTGGATAGAAGTCTCTCATGGCCATGCTTTTGACCTATTTCTGTTCAGCCTTCTTAAGTTGGTGTGAAGAGGCAAGACTGATCTGTCATCCTTAGATGACACAAAACTGGGACGCCAGCTAAAATAACAAAAAACAGAATTAAGGTTCAAACTGCTAAAAGGCTAGGTCAAAAACAAGGTGAAATTTAACAGAGATGTATATAAAATTCTAGATGTGAAAAGTAATTGAATAAAATCCTCTTCCAGCTTTCAGGCCACAGTGTCCCTACTTCCCTCATATAAACTTCTAGCCCTGGTACTTACTATGAAAAGGACCTGGGAGGGTTTGATTGACCCCAGACTTAGCATTGTAACAACATTATTGAAGTAGCTACTTAAAAAGGTAGGGATCAGACTTCCCTAGTGGCGCAGTGGTTGAGAGTCCGCCTGCCGATGCAGGGGACACGGGTTCGTGCCCCAGTCCGGGAAGATCCCACATGCCGCGGAGCGGCTGGGCCCGTGGGCCATGGCCGCTGAGCCTGCGCGTCCGGAGCCTGTTGCTCCGCAGCGGGAGAGGCCACAGCAGTGAGAGGCCCGCGTACCGCAAAAAAAAAAAAAAAGGTGGGGATCATCGGTGGCTTTAGATGTTTAACTTCCACAGTGTAGAAATATTCCTAAAAAACTCTATTCTGAGTGGACTGCACTTAAACTACTGCACTGAGTACTAGCCATCGTCTTTTAGAAACATGCTAATTTACTCAGAGGGACCATATTAAACTAGCATGTTTCCAAAAGGAGGAAAGCAACCTGAACAGTGAGAGGTTAGAAAATATGTTATGCAAGGAATGGTTTAAAAAAATAATAAAGCTTGTGTGATTAGCTTGGAGAAGAATGTCAGTCTTGTGGTAGAGCATGAAGTGCTTCAGTCTGAGAGTCACTCAGGAAACCTACCAGGAGGGAGCGCTGCTTAGAAGGTCAGCTCCTCTACCCTCAAGATCCCTAGAATTCTCTTGCTTCCCTCAGGTCTTCTGGGGGATTGGGACAGGGAGGAAGTGTAATTGCTAGTGATCCCTTGTAGTTCTAGCTCTGCCATTTATCAGCAAGCCCCTTCCCTTCATCTTTATAATCTTTATGATGGTCTTATATCTACATTAATTTTTTTTTAATCATATGAACCTGGTTTTGTAGCAGAAAGAGTAGATTTGCAGCACTAGAACCAAGAGGTAAAAGCTATAATAGGGCAGATTTCAGCATAATGTAAGAAAAAAAAAAAGAGCTTTTCTCACTGAAATTACATGTGAGACCAGGCTGCGTTACTGGACACTGGCGTTATTCAAGCAGAGGCTGATGACCAATTGTCGGGAGACTGAAGGAATTCCTGTACTGGGTGGGACCTAGGTCCTGTCCAATTCTCAGCTCCTATGATTCATTCTGCTGGCTACTCTTACAGGCTCCCCACCCGCTATTAGCATACCCTTTGAAGCTGTCCGCTTCTCTCTTCCATCTCTTTCCCAGGAGCAGACCAAGGCGCAGGACGTTCTGGGAGCCTCGACCCTTCTGCTGGAGGCAGTGATGGCAGCGCGGGGACAACTGGGACCCACTTGCCTCTCATCCCTACTGGGGCAGCTTTCTGGACAGGTCCGCCTCCTCCTTGGGGCCCTGCAGGGCCTCCTAGGAACCCAGGTAAGTCCCCAGTCAAGGGAACTATAGAAGGTGCCTTTCTTTTCTGACTCGGTCCCCTCAGAAGACCTGAGGGAAGAAAGGGGAATTTTAGAAATCTTGAGGGTGGAAGAGCTGACCTGCTAAGGAGTGCTCCCTCTAGCCACAAAGCCTGGGTTCTGGTACCTTATCTTTCCCACATAGACAGGGAGGCATGATACCTGGCCCAGGTCTCTGGCCTCAGGCCCATCCTCTGCCCTCAGCTTTCTGCGCAGGGCAGGACAACAGCTCACAAGGATCCCAGTGCCATCTTCCTGAGCTTCCAACGACTGCTCCGAGGAAAGGTGCGTTTCCTGCTGCTTGTAGTGGGCCCCACCCTCTGCGCCAAGCGGGCCCCACCTGCCACAGCTATCCTGGGGAACACCTCTCCATTTCTCATACTGAACAAGCTCCCAAACAGGACTTCTGGACTGTTGGAGACAAACTCCAGTGTCTCAGCCAGAACTACTGGCTCTGGGCTTCTGAACAGGCTGCCGGGATTCAGAGCCAAGATCCCTGGTCTGCTGAA
>NW_006796752.1:3513308-3520087 GCF_000442215.2 Lipotes vexillifer | reverse complement strand
GATCCCTGGTCTGCTGAACCAAACCTCCAGGTCCCTAGACCAAATCCCTGGACACCTGAACGGGACACATGGACCCCTGAGTGGAATTCACAGACTCTTTCCTGGACCCACACCCAGGACCCTAAGAGCCCCGGATATTCCTCCGGAAACTTCAGACATGGACTCCCTGCCACCCTACCTCCAGCCTGGAGAGTCTCCTTCCCCAGCCCATCCTCCTCCTGGACAGTACACACTCTTCTCTCCTTCACCCACCTTGCCCATCCCCACGGTCCAGCTCCAACCCCTGCTTCCTGACCCCACTGCTATCACACCCAACTCTACCCGTCGTCTCCTAGTTGCAGCCCACTCTCACTTCCGGAATCTGTCTCAGGAAGAGTAAGGTACTCAGGCACTGCCGACATCAGCATCGCCTCCCAAGTACAATCCCCTTACTCGGAGGAGAGGCCCTGGGAGACAACTGCAGCTACACAGGCATACCTCATTTTAGTGCGCTTCATTTTATTATGCTTTACAGACACTGCATTTTTTACAAATCGAAGGTTTGTGGCATCCCTGTGTTGTCAGATGATGGTTCGCATTTTTTAGCAATAAAGTATTTTTGAATGAAGGTATGTACATTGCTTTTTTTTTTTTTAAGACATAATACTATTACAGTTAATAGACTACAGTATCATGTAAACGTAACTGGGAAACAAAAAATTTGTGTGACTCGCTTTATTGTGATATTCACTTTATTGTGGTGGTCTGGAACTGAACCTGCAATATCTCCGAGGTATGCCTTTACCAGATTTCCTGCTTTCACCTGAAACCCAAAGCCCTGGTGAAGGGAGACATGCAGGACAGAAAAAGTATAATTTTTTTACTACATGCCATAAAACTACAAAAGCTATTTTTTTTTAACCATTAATAATGTTCACCAGAGCAGTTAGTTACCTCTGGTCTATTTTCTGCACAAATTTATAACTTACTATTTCTCTATATACTCCTTTTCATATGATAATTCTGCAAAGGCCTGGCCTGACCTAGCTTCTGAACAGAGGTAGGGATTATGACAGAAAAAAGCTTTGGTTTTCTGCTCAGAACTAAGGTTAGTCTCTTTACCCCCTTTATTATCTATCATTCTTAATGGGGCTCTGATCTCCTTTTCTTAGGAGATCCTTACTCTTGACAAATGAATGAGAAGTCTCTCAGAAAAGCAGTTCCTAAGCAATAGACAAAACTGAGACTGTATAAAGACAGAATAAAGGAGAGGACCCAAAAGCTACCTGCAAAGCGAGGGGAAGATGTTCTTCTCATGGGCAACAGATCCCCCCTCCCTGAGAAAAAGCTAACAGGAAGCTTTGGAGAGCCTTACACCCCAGGTAAGGCTGTGCAGACGACGGGTCAGTCAGACAAGATGAGACCTGGATGTGACAGCTGAGCAAACAGCCAGCACTTCAGCAGCTCAGCAGGAAGCTTCACCAGGCGTGGGTTCCTGCCTCCCTCCTGTGGAGGTCAGGGGGAAATGCAGGAAGTGGCTTGAGTCAGTCTCCTAGAGCTCACACAGCAGGAGGGACAAGCACAAGTCAAGTGCAAGTTGAAGGCTCATTTCCCAATTCCCGGAAGTGTATAGTATCTAAAAAGCAACGCTGTGTGACACCATAAACTCTGCCAGGGGATCTCTAGAAAAGAAGCCCAGGCTTATGGGGCTTTCTGAATAAATGCCACCATGGTGCTTGGGAAGCAGAGGTTTATATTGCCCCAAGCACTCCACTGCAAGGTCAACACTGCCTCCAGAGGTGTCTATAGGAAAACTAATGGAAGCTTTTTCCTCTCCCACCTCAACTCCCCAAAGGACAGGAAAAGTTAGCATGTAGCCAGAAACCTAGGGTTCCACACCTAGGGTTCCAAACACTACCACAAAACCCCAGGGTCATTAAAGGCATTCCAAAACAGTAGAATGAAAGCCAGTATGTCAGGAAATTTATGCACATTATCTTTTTTAACACTCACATCTCTATAAGGTAGGTATTATCATCTCTGCTTTATGGATGAGGAAACAGGCTCAGAGAAGCCCGGCAAGTTCCCAATGGTTTCACAGCCTGTGAACAGGAAAAGAAACACCCTAGGATGACTTAGTCTGGAGCCCATACGTTCCCCAGTGTGGTGCACTGTCCAGTAATATCAGTCAGTGACTCTATTTATTGGAAAAAATTTCCAAGTCCTTAGGGAGTACACATCAACAGTAAGAGTTCTGAGTAGAAAACCAAAGTTCTTGGTGGGGTGACCAATTTAGGCATCTCCAGGTGTCTCCCCCCACCACCCCATGGACAGAACAGTTGCCATGGAGAAAAAGTCAACAAATGCACAAAGCTCAGAAGTGCCGTCCAAATCTCGGATGGTGTCAGTTTCTGCATGGGAGAAAATCAGTTCATCCACACTACAAATTCCAGCATGGAGTCAAGAGAATAGTAAATGGAAATTTTAACTTACTGAAATATTAAAGTAGGTTAAATTTAATGATCAAATGAAACATTTTATGGCACATGAAAGCCAGCACCCAGTACAAGAGATGCCAAAGGGACCAGAGACAAAGAATTAAGGGTTTTCAGACAGTCAGCTGAGAGACAAAGATGGCAAAACTGCAAGAAGTATGTAGCCAGAAAGTTCCAGGCATCCAGTACTGGCATTTGACTTACCCTAGGGCAAACGTAAATAACCCACGGGCTTCTCCACTGGGAACTAACTTGCCTCTACTGAGCATCTAACCCATTCCCAAATCATTCTATCAGGCTGATTCAGTCCCTTCTTCCCTTTACAGAAAAGACAAAAACCTGTTACTACGAGGACGCTCTTATCTCTATTCAACTGTACACCAGTTCTCTTTCTTCTGCCACCCCATGGCAGCTAGGACAGTCTGCTACACTACCCCGCAAACTATTAGCTACCCTGCAAACTGTTATCAGCAATTAGGTTCTCCCTTCTCCAACCTAAATCCATCCTTCTCCAACCCCTACAAAAAAATTTGACTGCACGGAAGAGGTTCTAGGATTCTATAAAAATTCATCCCAACTCCCACTTCGTCTCCTACTTCCCTCTCCCCTCACCCCCACCCCACAGTAAAGCAAAAGAAATACCTTTCCCTCCCCCCTACAGAGGCCATTCATTTTCAACTCATTTCCCTAAATACTATTTCTAACACCTCCTGTGAAGACCTGAAAATGATGGGGAAGGAAATACCCCAGGCATCCCAGCAGGAGGACCAACTCTCAGGGCAAAACGGGGAGATCAAAAGAGACAACTACTGGGCTTCCCTGGTGGCGCAGTGGTTGAGAGTCCCCCTGCCGATGCAGGGGACACGGGTTCGTGCCCCGGTCCAGGAAGATCCCACATGCCGCGGAGTGGCTGGGCCCGTGAGCCATGGCCGCTGAGCCTGCGCGTCCGGAGCCTGTGCTCCGCAACGGGAGAGGCCACAACAGTGAGAGGCCCGCGTACCGCAAAAACAAAGAGACAACTACTTAATACACACTTATGATCTTTCTGGATTGTTACCCTGAACTTCCCAGGGGAAACCAGAGTCCCATGTACGGTCTGAGACCTCAAATGCCAGGCTGAAGACGCAGCTCCGATGCTGGAGTCCTTGTAAGCATCACCATTTCCTCAACTTTGCTCTTCCCCCACTGATAAATTAGTGACTGCAGTCAGACTGCTGTATTGTCCCAGGCACTGGCAATGAACTGCCAAACCTCATTGGTATTGCTGCCCTGTCTACTTCACTGGTCTGTGAGGCAGCTCCCTGTTCAGTGTCACTGGTAAAAACCACCACCACTTACCCTCCCTGCAGGTCACCACTAGAATGTAAAGCAGAGAGCTAACTCCTCCACCCGCTGCCACAACCACCAAATCGTTCTTCCTCTCCTCTTCAGAGTTGTGTCCCATGCATGTGTCGAAAAGCCTCATCTCAAAGCTTCCATAAAAATGACGAACATTTCCAGGCTATGCAAGCAACTCATTCAAGTCAACGTGATCTGACTTCCTGAGAAACTGAAAGTGTTAGAAGCTCCTTGCCTATTCAGGATTCTATGCCAAATGGGTGGTGCCCTCAGGAGCCAAAAGCACAACACTCTCTCCCAAACAGAAAATCACATTGGAGGATAAATATTGGGGGTAGTCAGCCAGGAGACAGAGATAACCCTGAACCCCGATACCAAAAGGTTGGAACAGATCCTACATTGACATGTGACCATCTGGCTGTGGGCCAGAAACATAATATACCATAGGCAAACTGGAAGAAATGACTTTAAAATAAATGGAAAAAACTTTGCTAAAAAAGAGGGGAAAAGAGTCTGAAAAAGTAAACTTTAATTTAAAAAATCATATACATAAAACAACTTCTGATTCATTTTAAGCTCTCCCACTGGATCTTTTGCAGGCAAGTCAGTTTCCCATTGAGTCCAGACCTCCTAAAGATGCACCCACAGTGGACAGAGAGCCAGCCCCTCCTGAACAGGTGAACAACAGCAACTGCTACTCAGGCTTGAACGAACGTCCATGACGTGCGTGACTAAGCAGCAAGCCTGGCTCCCTGGGCGGTTCAGAAGGCCAGTTTCTTCATCAGCAGATAAACTCGGGAATCCACTTCAAATCCATGCAGATTGTTGGCATCACCCTGCAGCCTCATGAGCAGGCCGCCATAGGACACGTAGGCAGAGCTGAAACAGAAAACCCAGTCCCATGAGTCTGAGCTCCATAGCAACTGTTACTCAGCAGCTCTCCAACCCAACCTAAGAAAAAAAAAGGCATCCTTCTAGAGTATTGTCATCAGGAACCAAATCGTTCTTTATATCGGCAAAGGTGGAAAATACTCCATGCCCAGAATAAAGGAAATGGTCAAATCAATTAAGATATATCCGTTGACTGGAATGTTATATAGCTATTAAAATGTTTAGGAATAGCTTAAAATTGACATGGGGAAACATGTTTTACATAACATTAAGCAAAACGAACAGAACAAAACATTGTAATAAACAACACGAGCTCAAAGAAAAAAGTACAGAGGAAAAAAAAACCCTAGAACATTCAAGAATGTTTATGTAAAAGATTCCCTCTGGTTATAGAATTATAGGTGACTTTTTTCCTTCTTCACGTTACTTCTCTGCTTTTCAAATTTCTTACAAAGGGCACATGTTGTTTTAATAAGATTTTAAAGAAAAGAAAAAAATAGTTGGGCAGAGAAACCAAAGAACTACGGATTGGATTGCAGAGTAGCAAAACACACACACACACACACACACACACACACACACACGCAAACAAAAAGGCCTAGCAGTTTAATCACTTATGCTGCATTTAGTTCTTGGAGAAGTAACCTTCCTTGGCATTTCACACAGCTAGATTACCAGTTTCTCATTTGGACCACCAGGCCCTGAGGTCCTGACAGAGGGCAAAGTGAGCAATCTACATTTCAGACTGAAAATTTCCCAAAACAGTTTCTTTCCGGGTCCCACCTAGGTCTGAGGTGCTTGGGGAAAGAAACCCAGGAAGCCTGAGCATGGTCCAAATTTTCAGAGCATAGTCCAAATTCTCATAAAAGGGAGGGGGCGAGGGCTCTCACAAGACCGTGGAACTTACAGGCGTGTTGCTGCTTCAGTAGAAGTTTCATCTCCCTCAATCCTGTACACTTTCCCATACATTACATACTCAAATTGGTCAGCCCTGTGGAACAATAGTGGCAGTTATTCTTAAATGTAGTTAACAACAATAAGAGGCCCTTTAAAAATGGTAACTGGTAACTAAGTGCCAGCATCATAACAATAGGCACTTTCCAAACATAATGTCATTTAGTCCTCAGAGTAACCCTGTGAGCTGGGTATGACCATCGATATTTTACTGATGAGAAAACTAAGGCTGAAAGAGGTTAAGGTTGGACTTCCCTGGCGGCGCAGTGGTTAAGGATCCCCCGCCAATGCAAGGGACACAGGTTCAATCCCTGGTCAAGGAAGATCCCACATGCTGCGGAGCAACAAAGCCCCATGCGCCACACTACTGAGCCTCCTCTCTAGAGCCCACATGCTGCAACTACTGAGCCCCCGCTCCCTGCAACTAGAGAAAGCCCAGGCGCAGCAACAAAGACCCAACGCAGCCAATAAGAAAAAAGAAAAAAAGAAAGAGGTTAAGGTTATTCAACAAATAGGTGGTAGAGCTGAGATGTGAACTGAGTGGGGCTTGAAAGCCTCTGCATCACACCAAACTCTCTCCCAAGACACAAGGCCCACAAAGCCTAGGCCATTCAGTGGTCATTTCCTCTGCCATCAAAAAAAAAAGCTACAACTCACACTGTAATCATTGCTTTGGATAAACACCTGAATGTCTGAATTCTTAAGTGCAGCAATTTCCTTAAGGTTACATAGATTCTGCTGATAATCATTTATTTTATGAATTAAGTAAGGGTCTTTCTATACCACTTATCTACTTAGTCCTCAGGCATATTTCAAGTACTCCCTGCTCCACTCCCTCACCTGGAAGGCCTATCATCTGTAGGGTTGTATTCACCATCATCCAGAGTACCATCTTCATACAAAGTACTGGCTATGACCAACCGGAACTTGTCACCTGAAAAATAACAGCAGCATCAGAGGGTGAAGAACAACTGAAATGGCAAAAAGCCTCCTGCTGTTGTTTATGTTCAATACTTACCCAAGTCTACAGGGTAAATCTGAATGTTTACATCTAATATGAGGTCCATCTTGAAAGATTCACTCTCACAATGCAGTCGAGACACTGGAGGGAAATAGGGAAAG
>NW_006796752.1:3511152-3513225 GCF_000442215.2 Lipotes vexillifer | reverse complement strand
GAGTGGCAGAGGTCATTGCCTGGCCCAGGGCAGACCCTACAGCGCAGGGCAGACTCCCACTTTGTGGGGGCTGGATGCAATAGAATACTCAATCTAACCCAACCTGTATCCACTGGCCTCTCATAGATGTGCAGGCTCAATCAGACCCACATATGCAGGGACTTCCCTGGTGGCGCAGTGGTTAAGAATCCGCCTGCCAATGCAGGGGACATGGGTTCGAGCCCTGGTCTGGGAAGATCCCACATGCCACGGAGCAACTAAGCCCGTGCACCACAACTACCGAGCCTGTGCTCTAGAGCCCATGAGCTACAACTACTGAGCCCACAGGCCACAACTACTGAGCCCTCGCGCCTCGAGCCCGTGCTCCGCAACAAGAGAAGCCACCACAATGAGAAGCCCGCATGCAGCAACGAAGACCCAACGCAGCCAAAAATAAATAAATAAAAGAACCACATATGCAAGAAGGAAAGGGGACACAACCTATGGCAAGCGGATAGAATCCCCAGAAAAAAATCAAAGATTCTCTGGCAACAAATAATATCCAGGTTCTAGGCCTACCTAGGTGGTTAAGAAACAACCTGATTTGGGGCAAGTTATTCATTCATCCAAAGGTTTTATCTTTCTGTGCCAGGTGCTCTGCTAAGGGGATTATCAACTTGTGTAAGAACTGAGTTTTGTCCCAAAAAAACATCCCAGTCTCTAGGCAAAAGAAGAGACACCAAGGACAATTATTGATCAATGACAGAATAAAAAGTTGTACACCAACCAGTCAACTCTAACTCCGAGAGGATTTCACAAAGAGCTAAAGACTCTGAGGGCGATGGGCTCTGAGGTCGGATTATTCGCTGTACAGCCTTGGGTGCGTTGCTTTGTCTCTCAGAGCAAAATGGGTAAGACACCACCTACCTCATGGAGGCTCTTGAAAGGAATAAGTAAGATAAAGTGTGTGTAAGGTGCACAGCACAGCGCCTAGCACAGAGTGGTTAGCGATTAGAAAGATGGCCGGAGAAAAGGCCATCCAGGCACTGGGCACAGCTTGTGTGAAGCCAGGGAGGGCCCGGAGTCTCCGTTTCCTCATCTGTAAAATGTTTCCTGAGAAAGGTCCCTACACCAAGGCCTGCCGGTAGGGGTAGGCTACGTGAAATGGGTGGACGAGAGGCCCAGGGGCGTGTCCCCGAGGAGATTAGCCCCTTCCCCCAAACAGCCCCTCCAAATCTTACTTACCTCGGTCAAACTTTTTGCCCTCCGGGTCAATGTCTTTTACATCAAAAATATCCTCAAACAGGATGCCCGCCATGGTGAGGGGGCCACGAAAATAGCGGAGGGGCTGAGCGCCCGACCACGACGACTAGGGGTACGCGCACCCCCTCGCGTGGAGGTAAAGAGGAGAAAGGAAAAGGCAGCGCTTGAAGAGCGGCGGCTAAGAAATAGAATAACGCATGCGCACGGACAAGCAGGAACGCGGCCACTTCCGTCACCTAGCTCTCGGGGCTTCTTAACTTCCGCCCCGAACGATTCTTTCCGAGAGGCTGCAGCATTAAGGGCGGGTCTCAGGTCCAAATAACTCCGCCCCGGGCGGCAACACGATAGGTCCCACCTCCGGCCGAGGCGGCGTCTTGTCCGGCTCTCTCCAGTGGCTCTACTGCGCCCTCTTCAGAAGCCAGGTCAGGAAGACTGGAATGCTTGGGGGCCTACCCAAGCCAGAGACCTTGATCCTTGGCCCAGAGAAGCCCGGCCCGTACCCTACCGTGCCCGTCCGCCTGCCCGCCGAGGGCACAGTCCGTGCGAAGGGCGAGCGGAGAAGAACCCCGCCCCCAGGGCGCTGGCCCGGCAGGGCTCAGGACCCAGCCCCTCCAGCTGGCAACCAGGCCTGCCCAGGCCGGCTCGGCCCATATGGCTGTCACCTGAGCCGGGTCCGTCCAGTTTGGGAATTTGCCATGATGTCACCATGGGAAAGAGGAAAGCCTGCATCGTCCCCACCCCTACTCTCTTCCCTCACACCGCCCCTTCAGCAGGCATTAACCCCCACCCACTGCCCTCCTCGAGCACTGCCCCTTAAGCTCGGTTCTGCCC